>NC_133329.1:169508033-169808033 GCF_042186555.1 Aquarana catesbeiana | reverse complement strand
CATGTCGCGAGGTCCGATGCGTTTGAGAAATTCTATGAGAATCCAGGTAAAGCCTGAATATCGTGGTGAAGTGGCTCTGAAGACGATCGCTGTGGATGTTTTACAGAAGTTGCTGAATGTACAGGTCAGTGATATATTTGCTCTCCAAGATTTTATGGTCAGTGGTCAATACGATGTTTCTTTTCATACTGAGTAGGGATGAGCTTCGAGTTCGAGTCAAACTTATATTCGACTTGAACATTGGCTGTTCGCAAGTTTGCCGAACAGCGAACAATTTGGGGTGTTTGCGGCAAATTCGAATGCCGCGGAACACCCTTTAAAAGTCTATGGGAGAAATCAAAAGTGCTAATTTTAAAGGCTTATATGCAAGTTATTGTCATAAAAAGTGTTTGGGGACCTGGGTCCTGCCCCAGAGGACATGGATCAATGCAAAAAAAAGTTTTAAAAACGGCCATTTTTTCAGGAGCAGTGATTTTAATAATACTTAAAGTCAAACAATAAAAGTGTAATATCCCTTTAAATTTCGTAGCTGGGGGGTGTCTATAGTATGCCTGTAAAGGGGCGCATGTTTCCCGTGTTTAGAACAGTCTGACAGCAAAATGACATTTCGAAGGAAAAAACCCATTTAAAACTACACGCGGCTATTGCATTGCCGGTCCGACAATACACATAGAAGTTCATTGATAAAAACAGCATGGGAATTCCCCACAGGGGATCCCCAGCCAAAATTTTAAAAAAAATGACGTGGGGGTACCCCTAAATTGGATTTTAAGGGGAACCCTGCGCCAAAAAAAAAAAAAAAAAACGGCGTGGGGTCCCCCCAAAATTCCATACCAGACCCTTATCTGAGCTCGCAACCTGGCAGGCCACAGGAAAAGAGGGGGGGACGAGAGTGCGCCCCCCCTCCTGAACCTTACCAGGCCACATGCCCTCAACATTGGGAGGGTACTTTGGGATAGCCCCCCAAAACACCTTGTCCCCATGTTGATAAGGACAAGGGCCTCATCCCCACAACCCTGGCCGGTGGTTGTGGGGGTCTGCGGGCAGGGGGCTTATCGGAATCTGGAAGCCCCCGTTAATAAGGGGACCCCCAGATCCTGCCCCCCCCTGTGTGAAATGGTAAGGGGGTACTTACCCCTACTATTTCACTAAAAAGCCAAAATTCAGCCCGAACTCATTCTCAGGCCGAACCGTTCACCTATCCCTAGTGAATGCCAAGCCAAGATGTGTATCTTGAATTATGCATATAATCTATGTCTCTAGGGTGATTTTTATCCATGCTTCCATGAGTCTAGATTGGACATACCACAACTAATATGTGATATGATCTGCTGCTATGAGCTAACATTGTCATATCAGGTTCTGGCAACGATATCCAAAATACCTTTGTCATCTCTAGAATTGATCTGATGAGTCACACACTTTTGGTATCAGTAGTATACTGTAATGGTACTTCACCAGCTGTTCTTACTACTGTTTTTCATTTGTATACAACTGTCAAAAAATCTAATATAATTGAATGAATAAAAGGTTTTGAAGCTCCATTTCCCATAGCAACCAGTCAGTATCTTCATTTTTTCCAGGTATTGAAACATGAAACTTTACTGTTGGATATGGTAACAGTCCAAATTTGTTGCAGTTTTGTTTGCTCATTTGCTCATACTTAAAATAAAATAATTCACAGTTTTGCAATGCATCGCATAAACCTAAAATTACGTGAAATACTGAGTCATAATGAAGCTTTGTCTCATCATCTGTTTCATTGTCAAGTCTTTAAGCGATGCTTAGAATAATACTGTTTATTATTTTGCCCATCATCTTGAAAGTAAACTATTAATAGGCATTATGCATTCTGTTGCAACATATATTTAACCTCCTCATATCCGCGCTATAGCTGAATGATGACTACAGCGCGGGACCTACTTTGCCGGGACGTTGTCATATGACATTGTCCCCTTTAAATGCACCCCGCGCTCCCTTGTGATCGCCCATTGGGGAAAATTTGTGATGGCCGTGTGCCCTTGCACACAGCCAATCACAGATTGTGGTAAATGGCCAATCACAGCGGCCATTTACCATGTGATCTGTGTGTCCAATGAGAGATGAGCGACCTGTGCTGCAGCGTGAGTGATTGCTATTATATACCATCACTAGGGATGAGCTGAACACCCCCCTGTTCGGTTCCCACCAGAACATGCGAACAGGCAAAAATTTGTTTGAACACGCAAACACCGTTAAAGTCTATGGGACTCGAACATGAATAATCAAAAGTGCTAATTTTAAAGGCTTATATGCAAGTTATTCTCATAAAAAGTGTTTGGGGACCTGGGTCCTGCCCCAGGGGACATGGATCAATGCAAAAAAAGTTTTAAAAATGGCCTTTTTTCAGGAGCAGTGATTTTAACAATGCTTAAAGTGAAACAATAAAAGTGTAATATTCCTTTAAATTTCGTACCTGGGGGGTGTCTATAGTATGCCTCTAAAGGGGCGCATGTTTCCCGTGTTTAGAACAGTCTGACAGCAAAATGACAAAGGAATGAATTTCAAAGGAAAAAAAGTAATTTAAAACTACTTGCGGCTATTAATGAATTGTTGGTCCGACAATACACATAAAAGTTCATTGATAAAAACGGCATAGGATTTCCCCACAGGGGAACCCCGAACCAAAATTTTAAAAAATGGAGTGGGGGTCCCCCTCCTAATTCATACCAGACCCTTCAGGTCTGGTATGGATTTTAAGGGGAACCCCGCTCCAAAATGTAAAAAAAATGGCGTGGGGTCCCCACAAAAATCCATACCAGACCCTTATCCGAGCACGCAACCTGGCAGGCCGCAGGAAAAGAGGGGGGACGAGAGAGCACCCCCCCTTCTGAACCATACCAGGCCACATGCCCTCAACATTGGGAGGGTGCTTTGGGGTCCCCCCCAAAGCACCTTGTCCCCATGTTGATGGGGACAAGGGCCTCATCCCCACAACCCTTGCCCGGTGGTTGTGGGGGTCTGTGGGCGGGGGACTTATCGGAATCTGGAAGTCCCCTTTAACAAGGGGACCCCCAGATCCCAGCCCCCCCTGTGTGAAATGGTAAGGGGTACAAAAGTACCACTACCATTTCACACAAAAAGTGTCAAAAATGTTAAAAATGACAAGACAGTTTATGACAATTCCTTTATTTAAAGTCTTCTTCTTTTCCATCTTCTTTCTTCTATCTTCTTTCTTCTATCTTCCTTCGGTTTCTTCCGCGTGCGTCAGAGGGGGCGGGGTCACCGGGTGGCCCCGCCCTCCATTATTTAAGAAGTGTCAGAAGACGAGAAGCGTCACACAGTGGGAGCCTCCAATCATGGATGTGGAGCGGCCCGAGAATGAAGAAGGGAAGAAGACACCGCGGAGGAAGATGCCGAACGAGAACACCGGAGCAAGAAGCAGAGGATCGGAGGAAGAACCAGAGGAAGAAGAAGATGGAGGAAGAAACCAAAGGAAGATAGAAGAAAGAAGATGGAAAAGAAGTAGACTTTAAATAAAGGAATAGTCAAAAACTGTCTCTTGTCATTTTTAACATTTTTGACACTTTTTTTGTGAAATGGTAGGGGTACTTTTGTACCCCCTTACCATTTCACACGGGGGGCGGGATCTGGGGGTCCCCTTGTTAAAGGGGGCTTCCAGATTCCGATAAGCCCCCCACCCGCAGACCCCCACAAACACCGGGCAAGGGTTGTGGGGATGAGGCCATTGTCCCCATCAACATAGGGACAAGGTGCTTTGGGGGACCCCAAAGCACCCTACCAATGTTGAGGGCATGTGGCCTGGTATGTTTCAGGAGGGGGGGCACTCTCTCGGGGGACCCCACACCATTTTTTTTTAAATTTTGGTGCGGGGTTCCCCAAAATTCAGGTCTGGTATGGATTTTGAGGGGGACCCCCAAGCCATTTAAAAAAAAAAATTGGCACGGAGTTCCCCTTAATATCCATACCAGACCTGAAGGGCCTGGTATGGAATTTAGGGGGACCCCCACCCCATTTTTTTTAAATTTAATTTTGATTTGGGGTTCCCCTGTGGGGAAATCCCATGCCATTTTTATCAATGAACTTTTATGTGTATTGTCGGACCGACAATTCATTAATAGCCGCGAGTAGTTTTAAATGACTTTTTTTCCTTTGAAATGTCATTTTGCTGTCAGACTGTTCTAAACATGGGAAACATGCACCCCTTTACAGGAATACTATAGACACCCCCCAGGTACGAAATTTAAAGGAATATTACACTTTTATTGTTTTACTTTAAGCATTATTAAAATCACTGCTCCCGAAAAAACGTCCCTTTTTAAAACTTTTTTTGCATTGATCTATGTCCCCTGGGGCAGAACCCAGGTCCCCAAACACTTTTTATGAGAAGTACCATGCATATAAGCCTTTAAAATTAGCACTTTTGATTCCTCCCATAGACTTTTAAAGGGTGTTCGCCGGAACACCCCAAATTGTTCGCTGTTCGGCAAACTGGCGAACAGCCGATGTTCGAGTTGAACATGAGTTCGACTCGGACTCAATCTCGAAGCTCATCCCTAACCATCACATACAGTAACAGTGCCAGTGTCACAGTGCCCATCTGTGCCATCAGTCTTTGTCATCAGTGCCCATCTGTGTCGCGCCATCAGTGCACATCTGTGCCATAAATCAGTGCCCATCTGTGCCATCAATCAGTGCCCATCTGTGCCGCATTATCAGTGCCAATCAGTGCACATCTGTTCCTGCCTCATCAGTGCACATCTGTGCCATTAATCAGTGCACATCTGTGCTGCCTCATCAGTGCAAATCTGTGCCATAAATCTGTGCCCTTCTATGCTGCCTCATCAGTGCCATCAATCAGTGCACATCTGTGCTGCCTCATCAGTGCACATCTGTGCCATTAATCAGCACACATCTGTGCCACCTCATAAGTGCCCATCTGTGCCAATCAGTGCACATCTGTGCCACTTTATCAATGCACATCTGTGCCATCAATCAGTGCCCATCAGTGCAAGCTTATTAGCACACATCTGTGCAGCTTCATCAGTGCCACCTCATCAGTGCCCATCAGTGCAGGCTTAGCACACATCTGTGCAAGCTCATCAATGCAGGTTTATCAGCGCACACCTGTGCAGTCTCATCACCACCAGCAATAATGTCCAAAAAATCCTTTTCCACTGAGGAGGCTTACCAAATTCTTGAGAGAGCAACAGAGAGCTTTCTACTTAAGATTCCCTTCAAATTCAAATTCTGAGTCTGATGTAAATTATGAGCCAGTCCTAAGTAGTGGAACATTGACATGATAAGCTTTACAAAATTCGGCCATTTTTAAATTATTTTTCTGAAAAATTCCCCTAGTTGTTTACCCCGGACCAACACATATGTGTGGATGAGTCACTTGTAAAATTTAGTGGCAGGCTGGGAATCAAGCAATTTATCCCCAGCAAAAGGGCCCGCTATGGGGTGAAAGTGTACAATTTATGTGACCAAGCCACAGGGTACACATATGTCTTCATAGTGTACAAAGGGAAGGACACCCAGCTGCATCCCCCTATTTGCCCAGACTACATAGGATCAAGCGGGATAGTTGTTAGGGACCTCATATACCCACTACTGGAGAAAGGCTACCACCTGTATGTAGACAACTCCTACACGAGTCTGTCCCTGTTCCACAACCTTCACCGGAGGAAGACGCCAGCATGTGGTATCGTGAGAAAGAACAGGAAGGGCTTTCCTCAAAGGCTCATCAATATGAAGTTGAGAAGAGGGGAGACGGTGAGTCTGTGAAAAAAGGAAATTCTAGCAGTGAAGTGGAGGGACAGAAGGGATGTCTACATGCTGTCTTCCTTCCACAATAACACCTATGTGGAAATCCCCAGAAGGAATGGCCCCATCCAAAAGACAACATGTGTTCACAAATACAATTTTTTCATGGGGGAGTCGACTTCAACAACCAAATGCTTGAACCCTACCTTGCCACAAGACGTACATGCCATTGGTATAAAAAAGTAGCAATTTATTTTTTTTATTTGGCCATATACAACTCATATATAATTTATCACAACTCCACAGAAAGCCCCCAATCCTTCCTTGGCTACTAGGAGGAAATTATCACTGCCCTTATATTCCCGAACAGCCCACCAGAAAACATTTGATCCGATGTTCTTAGTAGACGCTCTGAACTCCACTTTCCCAATAAAATCCCTACCAAACCAACAGGCCAAAGACATCACAAAAGATGTAAGGTGTGTACCAGTGGAGGAGTTAGAAGAGACATCTCCTATTATTGTCCCTAGTGTCATACCCAACCAGACCTCTGCATAGGTGACTGTTTCCACCATTACCATACTTCAGTAAATTATTAGTGAAGTACGATAAACATAATCCTCAGTTGACACCCCTTATGCCACTGCCTGCTCCGGAACTGACCTTGGCTTGTTATTCAACAATGCTTCTGTCTACTGCTTCTGTACATACCTCTGCCTGAGCTAGTACTGACCCTGGACCAGGCCCAGACTGGCTATAGGGCAGACCGGCATTCGCCCGGTGGGCCAGGGCCAACCGCTTCCTGGCTTGCTGACAGGGCCGCACAGTGAGAGGTAAGCAGCGACCGTGGCCTGGACAGGGATAACACAGGCCATGGCCACCACTCACCTGCCACTTTGCAGCCATGCCTGTGTTTTCTCCGGTGGAACTACAAATTAGCATCTGCATGGGCTGAGCTGTGTGTTTCTCTCACACACAGCTCAGCATCAATGCCGATACTGACAGTTCCGCTCTCCGCTCGGACTGACTGCTCCTCCTCCTCCCGCCCCTCTACTCCTGTGTCTGCCCTGCCCGCACATCTCCGGGGAGATGTAAAGGGAGATTGAACCCCGAAGATAAAAGCTACAGACAGCCTGTGCCTGAGCCTCCATCCTGGGGTGAGTAAGCTCACCCTCTCTCCTACTTCCCATTTTATAAAACAAATTGAAGGGGTCCACAGCATTCCCCCTTAAATCAGGGTTCTTAGAACACCACTTTATATCAGATCCCCCTTAAATCAGGGTTCCCCTTTACATTAGAGTCCACAGAGCTCCCTCTAATGCCCTGTACACACGATCGGACTTTCCGACGGAAAATGTGTGATCGGAGCTTGTTGTCGGAAATTCCGACCGCGTGTAGGCTCCATCAGACTTTTTCCATCGGAATTTCCGACACACAAAGTTTGAGAGCTGGATCTAAAATTTTCCGAAAACAAAATCCGTTCATGTAAATTCCGATCTTGTGTAGACAATTCTGACGCACAAAGTGCCACGCATGCTCAGAATCAAGCAGAAGAGCCGCACTGGCTATTGAACTTCATTTTTCTCGGCTCGTCGTACGTGTTGTACATCACCGCATTTTTGACGTTCGGAATTTTCGACCAACTTTGTGTGACCGTGTGTATTCAAGACAAGTTTAAGCCAACATCCGTCGGAAAAGATCCGATGGATTTTGTTGTTGGAATGTCCAATTGTGTGTACAGGGAATTACAGTAAGTGGAAATTCTGCTGACTCTAAGGGGGGCTGTGCGGACTCTGATGTAAGGGGGGGCTGTGCAGACTCTGATGTAAGGGGGGCTCTGCAGACTCTGATGTAAGGGGCATCTGTGTGGACTCTGATGTAAGGGGGGCCTGTGCAGACTCTGATGTGAGGGGGTCTTTGCAGACTCTGATTTAAGGGGGCCAGTGCGAACTCTGGTGTAAGGGGGTCTGTGTGGACTCTGATGTAATGGGGCTCTGCAAACTCTGATGTAAGGGGGGCCTGTGCAGACTTTGATGTAAGGGGGGGTCTGTGCAGACACTGATGTAAGGGAGCAGGGGGCAGGAGGAGCTGGAGATCTTCACAGTGAGAAGAGAGTAAAAGAAGGCACTGTGATTACAGAGAAAAGGGGGGCATGATTACAGGGGCACTGTAATATAAAGGGGACTGCACTGTAAAGGGGCACTGTAATCATTACAGTGCAGTCCCCTTTATATCACAGTGCCCCCTGCACATTACAGTGTGGAGGACCGACACTAGCCACCCCCGCAAATGCCTACTGACACACCCCCCTTGCCCCTGAAAAAATTGTCTGCTCAGTCCAGGCCTGCCCTGGACCATTTGACCATGTTTTTTCCCTTCCTCATGGACTGATCTTGTACCCTGCTACTGGACTGGTAGGATTCATAGCACAAAGCACTCACATATGTGAGGGGCTCCAGAATAGTTTTTCTGGATGAAGAAACCTTTTTTTTTTTCTCATTCCTAGAATAGGGTCTTGAGACCAGAGCCTTCAAAGAGATTTGGGTGGGATAAGCCTCTACCCCTGTCCCCATTCTGTCCTGAATGAGGCCCTACTTCTGCCTCTGCCTGTTGCATAAACACCCCACACCCCATGGACCATGTTCCTGCCTACTACCAGGACCAATATTTTGGCACTGCTGACGATATCACGCTGACCCTGGACTGTATATTGACAGTATCCCTGCCTGCTGCCTGTACTGACTATGAACAGTATTCCTGCCTGTTGCCTGGACAATTGAGTTCGCTGTTGCTGACCAAGTCCCTGCCTGTTGCCTGGACCTGTGCTAAGCTTCTGTGAACAACTGCACTACTAAAACCACAGGTAATCTTTTGTTTACCCTTTGCTTAGCAGAATGTATTTTGGGGTGTAATTCTTGGTATGTGCATGCTATGTGTCCCTAGAACACCTGATGGTGTTCCTTGCATGTTGGGCCTCTGTATGTGGCCAGGCTGTGTAAAGGTCTCACACATGTGGTATTGCCACATGTGGTATATAGGAGGAGTAGCAGAATGTATTTTGGGGTGTATATTTTGCTATGTACATGCTATGTGATGGAAATATCTTTAAATGGACAACCTTGTGTAAAAAAAATGCATTTTCATTTTTTTACAAATTTTCCAAAAACTTCTGGATAAAAATGAACCGTTCAAAAGACTCATTATGCCTCATAGATTATAGGTTGGGGTGTTAGCTTTCCAAAAAGGGGTCATTTTGTGGGTGTTTCCATTGTCCTGGTGCTCCAGGGCCTTCAAAAATGTAATGGGTAGTCAACAAGTTAGATGTGTAATTTATGCTCCTAGAACACCTGGTGGTGCTCCCTGCATGTTGGGCCTCTATGTGGCTAGGCTGTGAAAAAGTCCCACACATGTGGTATTGCCATACTCAGGAGGAGTATCAGAATATATTTTGGGGTGTCATTTGTGGTCTGCACATGCCATGTGAAAGAAATAACCTATTACAATTTAAATATTGTGAAAAAAAAAATCTTAATTTTGAATTTTGCAAAGAATTGTGGGAAAAAACGACAACATCAAAAAATTCACCATGCCGTTCATGAAATACTTTGGAATGTCTACTTTCCAAAAAGGAGTAATTTGGGAAGCATTTGTACTTTCCTGGCTTGTTAGGGTCTCATAAAATGAGATAGGCCGCCAGTACATCAGGTGTGATACATTTTTTATGATTTGCACCATAGCTTGTAGATTCTCTAACTTTCACACAGACCAAATAATATCCACTAATTTGGGTAATTTTTACCAAATATATGTAGCAGTATACATTGTGGCCAAAATTTATCAATAAAAATTACTAATTTGCAAAATTTGATCACAAACAAAGAAAATGCATTTTTTTTCAAAAGTTTTGGTCTTTTTTCATGTATAGCGCAAAAAATAAAAAAAAACAGGGGTGATCAAATACCACCAAAAGAAAGCTCTATTTATATGAAAAAAGGACAACAAATGTATTTAGTTACAGTTTTGCATGACTGAGTAATTGTCCTTCAAAGTGTGAGGGCACTGAAAGCTGAAAATAGGTCTGGATAGGAAGGGGGTTTAAGTGCCCAGTAAGCAAGTGGTTAAATTACATAACACAAGGCATTTGAAAATAGAGCATGAAAGTCGCATATTGGCTGCTATGCAAAAGTTTTGTGTACTAAATTGCTTATTATAAAAAATACCATGCACATAACTTGTCAAGGACAATTGTAGAACATCAGATCTTCATGATGCCCATTACAGTTTGTTCTGTGTGGGTACAATGACAGCAGCATGGACTACAATCACTAAATTACTTACTTATGTATGACTGAGCAAAGCCTTTAACTAAACAGAATCCAGAATTACAGCCCATATCCATCATTCAGATCAGGAAGAGGAAAATGCTTCAGACGGTGTGGTAATTATTTTTATACATCAAAAACCTGTTTTTAAATTACATTTTCTCAAGATGTAGTGGAATGGGTTTCCCTCATTTCAATTTGAAAGAATCTATTTTCTCTCTTTTAACATTTACATTTTTGATGTCTGCTTTAGCATTTAATAGTTTCTCATATACCTAAATAATTTTGAAAATGTGTGGGTGTGCGATTGGGGGGCGGGGGGTATAGCACATAGTTAAAAATGAGGTTGACATACCTGTCCGAGTAAATAGCAGGCAAGTGTAGCTTTACCTTTAGCAGTTCAGCTCCCTTTGAATAGTAGGCCTACCAGTACCAGGTTGTCCCCAGAAATTATTAAACAAAACTATATAAGTTGGCCATAGATGAATAGAAATTCGGCCAGTTCAGCAGGGGGAGGCCAAATTTTGATCCATGCGTGGCCACTGCTGCTCGAAATGACAGTAGTTGATCTAAGAATCAACTTCTGTCAATCGGGCTTGTTTGAAAAGTTTTCTCAATCAGCAGCTGATAATGCAAAGAGAGTCCTTGCTGTCAGGATACAGTGTCTTGGTGGAAAGGATTTATCTATCAACCTTTATCCACTATCCATGGCCAGCCTTACTCTACTCTTCTCTTACGTACCATACGAGAAACAGGATGGAAGACCCACTGAGAGGTCAGCATTGATGGCTGGCAGTGAGCATGAACATAGTAACGCTATGGAATGCTTCTCCTTTTGGCCAATCGGGAAACAGGTCTCAGAGGAGAATTGGTGTGACAATAGTGAATATTCATTCGCTATAGTCACACAACTGGTTGGGCTCAGGGTGCTGTGCTCTGAGCCCTAAGCCCACCCTTTTTTGAAGCCTATTAGAGTCTTTGGCTCTAATCATGTGCTTCAAAAAAAATAAAAACCCTGATTGGAATCCATGTGTCCGGCACCCTGCATGTAGATTAGGGGGCCAGATGCATGGATGGGGGGGCGGCGCCCGTGCACCCCTAATGAACCAGCCACCACTGATGGGAGATGAAATTCAGGAAAGAAACTTTACTATGGCAGTCAATGGACTATACAACTACAATTCTCAGTGCGAGCCAGGTATAAAGAGAGCGAGAGCTATATTTTCACAGGCTGAATACCGAGGAATTTCCTCATTGCTGCGAGGAGACCATGGTGTGCACATCACTGCTCATGTATGCATATCAACCTGCTACAAGCCTGCGGCCGTGTGCTGAAGACACGTGTTGTTCCAGACAGATCCAGAAGTGAGCTGGCATCTGAATAGCGGGACCCCTGTTGCTGTATCATTGGGGCTGGTGTCATTAACCTGTTGCTGCTAGCAGAGACTGAGCACATAAGAACTGGCCATCTACCTAGAAGCATTATTTAATGCAGACTTTACTGAGACTATACTCATGTGCATTACCATAAAGACTGGTCCCCAACACTAGCCAGCTGAAAAACTAGGGCTAAAGACTGCTCGCTCAGATAGCTGCGTGACAAGAACTTTTGCAATGTAGCAAAGAAATTCACCCAAGCTCTACTGCTATGTAGTACAAGTACAGTATATGAGCAGAGTGTCGGCGCTCTGGCTGAAATTATTCACTGTAAGTCCATAACAAATGCAAGCCGGCAGCTTGACAGCTTCTTAATTAGAAAACTTTATTTGAGCATTACAGCAATAGCAAAATCCATAAAATGCTGATATGTGTTGGGCCTAAGCCTTCATCATAGCATGTCCAAGTAAAATTAAAACAATGTATATGGGGGCGTGGCGACCACACTGCTGTATGGCCACATAGGACAGGAGCTTTGCGAAGATTAACGACAATCTGCGGGCCCCTGCACCTCAGGCACCCTCTGGAAATGCCCCACAGAAGAAGGGAAGCGCCGCAGCTGATAAGCTGGATGACTTCTTCCCTAAGCTCTCTGCCAGTTCATGGCAAAATGGCAATAAACAGGAACTGATTCTGGACAGCCGCACTCTTGAAAAATAGCCTTATTTATAGGGAAAATTCACATCAAAATCAAAGATGAAAATCACAGCAGACAAAAGAGCTGACGTTCGCACTAACATTAGTGCTTATTCATAGATATGAATAAGCACTAATGTTAGTGCGAAACGTCAGCTCTTTTGTCTGCTGTGATTTTAATCTTTGATTTTGATGTGAATTTTCCCAATAAATAAGGCTATTTTTCAAGAGTGCGGCTGTCTAGAATCAGTTCCTGTTTATTGCTACTTGCTTCCGAACCGAGAGAGAGATTTACTTTCTGTCTGTCCTCCTGGAGCGGTGATACCTTTCTTTTCCTCATGGCAAAATGGCGCTGGGGGCGGCTCACAGACGGAATGGAGCCTCCTTGGGGCCCCCTGCAGACCCTATATCCCCATCCAGAGCATGTCCACAAGGGCTACAGGTTAACTCCCCTCCCTCAGGAGCCTCCATCTCATCCACATAAATCCCAGCAAAGTATAGGCCGAGGATGGACTCATTGAATGACACACAGAAGGATCTGGGCATGTGCACAAGCTGCTGACTCACATGCTCCACAGTCACGTGCATACCCCTTTGCTGCATTCCCCACCTCAGACCACCCAGTCTGTGACCATACTGAAAAGTATGCTAACTTCCCTCAGGGAGTCTCTACAACTTGACTTGAAATCCTACGTTAACCACATGCAGGCTGACATACAAGACCTTGGAGATCGGATGGACCACATAGAGAATAAAATGTGTGACTACGCAGAATCTTTTAATATGCTGGTTGACACTCAGTCTGCACATGAGGATGAAATAGCATGGCTGAAGTCAAAAGTGGAGGACTTGGAAGACAGGTCTCATCACAATAACTTGAAAATTTGGGGGGTCCTGGAATCGATCCAACAATCCCAACTTCGGCAATTTACAGGAGACCTATTACTAGTCATTATACCTACACTTACAGTGGAGGATTTGACCATTGATTGAATCCACAGGGTCCCTAAGCCCAGGTATCTTCCATCCGAATTTCCTAGTGATGTCATTCTCTGGGTGCACTTTTTTTCAGGTTAAAGAACAGCTCCTGGTGGCCATCTGTAGAGCAGAGCATCTTCCCGACCAATTCTCCAAGCTTCATCTCCTACCGGATCTCTCCAAGCATACTCTTCAACTCCGTGGCAATCTTCTCACCATCACTAAGGCCCTGAGGAACCAGAAGATCTTGCACCACTGGAAGTATCCCTCTAAACTTACTATCACACATAATAGAGTGACAAAAAGCTGGATGAAGGTCTGCAACTTCTCCGAAGCTGGGACATCATCTCTGGTTCCGGCACCTTCTTGCCCTAGATTGAATCATTCTCGTCAAATCCCACCACACTGGCAAAAAACTCCACAAAAGAAGCTGCCTCAACATCATCCTTCAGGGGGCTCATGAGTGACATTTAGAAGTTCTTCTTTTCTCCTTTACTATGGCCTATGAGCATTTTACCATCTTGCTCTTACCCCTGGTTCATTATAGCAGTATGTACTACCCTTAGTCCTTCTGGACTTTTACTTATCCTACTATGTTTCTTTACGCTTTTTTGCAGTTATTCTTCCATTTCATTCACTTTGTTTGACTCAATGCAGATGCTCGGGCCTGTTCCAGTTGATCCTCATCTCTGCACACAGCCACACCCGGATCCGGCACTGACTGACATGGACCCAGCTGGCTCCCGTGACTGCCAACGGCTACTCTCCCAGCTTTTTACCCGCCCTGCGGAGCTACGGGCGCATTGTCATTTCCACACCTATATACTTAGGTGTTATGGGTTTTAAAATTATGTCTATTAACGCTCACGGGTTGAACCAACCTGCTAAGTGTTTTTCTTTATGGCATGAGGCACGTAACACCCAAGCAGATATTGTGTGTGCCTAAGAGACGCACTTCCATCTAGATCAGGGGTCTCAAACTCAAATTGCCTGAGGGCCACATGACAAGTTTTCATATCCCATGGGGGGCCGCATGCAAACTTTTAAAACTTCAAAAGCAATGAACTATACCAGCAATAATATACTATACTATACCCAGCACTGGTGTCAGCAAACGCATTATACCCAGTACTGGTGTCCGTAAGCGCATTATTAACCCAGCATTGGTGTCAGCAAACGCATTATTAACTACCCAGCATTACCCCTCCCACACTGCACAAATAGCCACACACTGCACAAATAGCCCCACACTCCATAAAATACCCCCCACACTCCATAAAATACCCCCCACACTCCATAAAATACCCCCCACACTCCATAAAATACCCCCACACTACACAATTACCCCCCACACTGCACAATCACCCTCCACACTGCATAAAATACCCCCCACACTGCACAAATTTCTACCCCAGTCACCCCACTAAGGACTTTGCCTCAGTGTGATGGCTCACTCACCTCTCCTGGCAGTCAGGATCATCTGCCTCCCAAATCCTCTCCTCCTGGCTTCCATACAGGCCTAGTGACAGGGGACCCAGAGAACACAATCTCCCGCCCTGAGGTGGCAGCAGGACCCTGGTTTGGAGCTCTGGTCGATCGTCAATGCCTAGGTGGGCGGATCGATGAGCGGATCCTTCCTCCGCTCCATTCTCAGCTCTGTTCTCTCTCTGGGCTGCAGCAGCGTGCAGCGGAGAGGACAGAAGAGATGGAGAGGTAAAGCCGATGGCCGATATATGATGACGATTTTTGTGGCCGATATTTTAGGCCGATTTGAAAAAAAAAAAACCTCACCCACTCCACTCCTCCCTGCTTGCTCCTGTCACTCTACCAAACACTTGATGTCCTCAGTACAGATGGCACTGGTTGGCTTAGGCAGGTGGCACTGGCAGGTGGCACTGGCAGGTGGCACGTTGCACTGTTTGGACGGTGCACTGATTGGCACTGACAGATGGCACTGGCAGGTGGCACTGATTGGCAATGGCACTGGCAGGTGGCACTTATTGGCAGTGGCACTGGTTGGCACTGGAAGGTGGCACTGGCAGGCATTGGCAAGTGGCACTGGTTTGAAACTGGCAGGTGGCACTGGTTTGGAACTGGCAGGTGGCACTATTGGCACTGACAGGTGGCACTGATTGGCGTGGCACTGGCAGGTGGCACTGATTGGCGTGGCACTGGCAGGTGGCACTGATTGGCGTGGCACTGGCAGGTGGTGGCAGGTGGCACTGGCAAGCACTGGTTGGCACTGGCAGGTGGCACTGATTGGCGTGGCACTTGCAGGTGGCGGAAGGTGGCACTGGCAGGTGGCTTTGATTGGCAGGGGCACTGGTTGGCGGTGGCACTGGCAGGCACTGGTTGGTGGTGGCACTGATTGGCGGTGGCAGGTGGCACTGGCAGGTGGTACTGGTTGGAGGTGGCAGGTGGCAATGGCAGACTGGTTGGCACTGGCAGGTGGCACTGATTGGCAGTGGCACTGGCAGCTGGCACTGACAGATGGCACTGATTGGCACAGGCAGGTGCCACTGGCAGGTTTCACACTGAGCGGAGTGTAACAGTGTGTGAAACTGACAAGGAGCTGTCCACACTCAGCGCTTGATGCTTGTGTGAAGCTGACACGTAGCACAGAGGAGAGAGACAGAGGGATCTGTCAGAATTGAGGTTGATGTCGGGGTGGGCGGGACCCGGCCGAGGTGGGCGGGGCCAGCAGCTGTCAAACACCAGCCAATGATTGGGCTGCTTAAGAAAAGGGGCGGGCCACATACACGTAGCTGCCCGCCCAGATCCCATTGGCTGGTGTTTGATATTGGCCGGGTCCCGCCCACCCCGGCCGGGTCCCGCCCACCCCCGACATCAACCTCAAATCTGACAGAACCCTCTGTCTCTCTCCTCCTGTTACGTGTCAGTTTCACACAAGCATCAAGCGCTGAGTGTGGAGAAGGAAGGAAGAGCAGCGGCCAGTGCTATATATCGACCTAATGGCCAAATATCGGTCGACCTCTAGTCCTTTATCAGCCCTGCCTGCGGGCCATTTTTAACCGGTCCGCGGGCCGCAAATGGCCCGCGGGCCGGTACTTTGAGACCCCTGATCTAGATGCTACCCCCAAATGTACCCATAAGAATTTCCCTCACATTTTTTTAGTATGCACTGCTTTGAAGAAAAGGGGGGTGCTTTTTGCCAGAAAGAGCTTGTGGTTTTCAATCTATGAAATTCTGTCCTTGATCCTGAAGGGAGGTTTCTAATTCTCTTATGTGATATTAACAACTACCCTTATACTTTAGTAGGTGTATATGCCCTGAATTCACACCAGTTGCACTTTATGCATAAATTATTGTCAAAAATAGCCAAGGTGAAATATGGGAACCTAATTTTGTGTGGGGACTTTAATGTGTCAGCAAACCCCCACATCGATACCACTTCCCCTATGCAGCACTGTCTTCCTTCTCTTCAGACTCTGCTGCACCAGGATGAACTGTACGATGTCTGGCGCTGCCTACATGACAGTGAAAGGAAATATACTTGCAGTGCTAAGGTTGCAAAAAAGCAAATTTGCATAAATTATATAAATGTGACTTAAACATAAGTATATCAAATAAACAGAGATTCATACATGGTGAAATGTGAATCAACCAAAGAAAAAGTGAAATTTCTGAAAAAATACAGGTATGGTGAAAAATGTGCTAGTATGGAGACTTTACCATATATCAGGTGAGAGATAAAAATTAGTGTTCATATTAAACAGAAACACATCAAATAATCAAGGATTAACACATAATGAATGTGAGTCCAAACTCAGAAAAAATTAGAATAATTTCTGAAAAATGTGCCAGTATAATAATGTGCTAGTATAACAACTGCACAATAAACAAAGTCCAAAAAACGAAAATGGTGGTTTATAAAGTCCAAAAAAATCCAATGAGATGTGCAGTCCCGTTAAAAAAGAAACATAAGAAAAAAATGCTGGTATAATAAAAATGTGCTAGGTTGCTAAGTTATAATGAAAAATGTTGCAGGTTCACAGCGCAGTATTCCTTTAACTTTATTTAAAGGAAATATGCTTAAAGTGGAATTCCAACGATATATTGACATTTTTTTTTAAAATGCATATCTTCGCATCATAATATACACTAATGTCACTTTTTAATAAATGACGCAACTACATTTAATATTTGAGATAAAAAAATTACCTTATAGTTTTCTATCTTGGCAGTTCCCATAATTTTCCGGAATACGGTGCAGCTGAATTACCAGCATGCACCACCCGTTCTCGTGCACGCGCAGCATGCAAAGCTCGCAGCGATGATGAGCGACGGTGCACACTGACTCCTGGGAATTATGACACAAAGTTCCCAGGAGACAGTGCGCCGCCGGATATGACAGAGATATCTGTGGGTGGCAGAAGGCGGAAGCCACATGGAAAAGCTTACAATATAGTGAGCTGACAGAAAAAAAAATGACAATTGCTGAAAATATGGGCTGTAATATTTTGATTGAGAAAAAGTTTATAAAGTGGGTGGAACTCCACTTTAATTCACAGCCAGGCACAACACGTATTCTCATATAGACATGTTCCTGGTTGACAAATGGACAGAGGGTATCCTCAGTCGATATAGCCAATATAACATGGTCTGATGCGATAATAACGATTGAAAAAACAGAAAAGGATGCTTGCACCAGCTCCAGAGAGTGTCGCTGCAATACAAAACTTATACAAGATCCCACCAACATTAGTATGCTTTCTCAGCATCTCCAAGAATTCTTTCAGCTTATTGCACCCTCGGTCAGTGATACATTCTCTCTTTGGAATGCCCACAAGGCATTATCCGAGGGCTTCTCATCCAATTAGGTACAAGGGCCAGAAAGGCTAATGCCCTGTGCACACGATCGGACTTTCCAACAACAATACCATTGATTTTTGTTCGAAGGGTGTTGGCTCCAGCTTGTCTTGCATACACACGGTCACACAAATGTTGGCCAACAATTAAGAACGTAATGACGTACAAGACGTACGATGACCAATAAAAAGGAAGCTCAAAAGCCAGTGCACCACCCTTTGGGCTCCTTCTGCTAATCTTGTGCTTATCTCGTGTTAGTAGAAGTTTGGTGAGAAACGATTTGCCCTTTTCAGCCTCGTGCTTTTCAGTTTCTTTCTGCTTTTCAGGTTGTGCTTGTCGGTTCGTATCTGTTCTCCAGTGCGTGCTTGTCTAGTCGTTTCTGATTTTCAGCTCGTTCTTGTCAGGTCCTTTCTGATTTTCAGTGCGTTCTGTCAGTTGGTTCTGAGCAGCCGTTCGTTTATTAGCCATGTTGCAGTTACGTACTCATCATAGAATTTGTGCTGTTGTTGAGTTATTGCTTTGACCCAAGTCCAGTCCATTAACAGGGGGAGGAGGAGTTCTTGGACCAAGAATTGGTTGCTTAATCGTGACCAATTCTCTCATATGCCTTTGCTGTGGGCGCTCCAGAAGAATAATCCTGATGATTTCAGGAATTATCTCCAGATTACGGACCCCGTCTTTCATCATCTATTGGCTTTGCTGTCCCCTTATATTACTAAGCAGGACACCTGCATGCGGCAAGCCGTCTCTCCCAAGCAAAGGCTCGTCACCACCTTGTGGTACTTGGCGACAGGGAGAAGTCTCCAGGACCTCAAGTTCATGACTAGGATCTCCCCCCAGGCTCTGGGAATCATTATTCTAGAGACCTGTTCTGCCATCATTCAGGTCCTGCAGAAGGACTATATTAAGGTAAGTTTTATCCTTTAACATCACATTCTATGTATTTAATGTTTGCTAATGTATTGTATTTATTTCATCATTCCCTAATTACCATGATTGTAATATGCTGTAAATGTCCTCTTTGTCCGCATGCATGCTGTAAGCTTTTACTGCTCCTTTTTTGTCCTTCACGCATATTTGCCTTCACTAACCTCCCCAGCATGCTATCCTGAGCCCATACACATCTAGCCTAGTCACTTAACGATGTATTTTGTCAGCTCCATTGTATTGCTTACCCTAAACACCCCCTAAAATGTGTCCAAATGTTATTGTTTCCCTACATTCAGGCAGAGTGCAAGAGGCTTTTTTTGGGGGGGCCAAAACTCATTTGGAACCGTCCCTCCCCCCCAACCGCTAAGTCAACCGATACCAATACTCTATCTGCTGACTTTGCCAAACCCATACACACTATACCTACCTCTTTTGTGGTCATATTTATGGATGAATTCAACAAAGCATGTAGTGCAAGTGCCTGCCTGAATACTTTCAAATGGTACTATTTAAAGTTTTGTTCTCCTATTATGTTGATAGGTAATTGCAGAATGTTAACCACTTGCCGACCGCCTCACGACGATATACATTGGCAGAATGGCACGGGCAGGCAGAATCACGTACCTGTACGTGATCTGCCTCCCGCGGGCGGGGGGTCCGATCGGACCCCCCCGGTGCCCGAGGTGGTCGGCATTTCTCCCCCGGCGATCGGAGGTGAGGGGGAAGCCATACATTTGTGGCCCCCCCTCGCGATCGCTCCCGGCCAATTGAATCATTCATCTGCTGCTGTATAGTAAACAGCAGCAGAGGAAGTGATGTCATTGCTCCTCAGCTCGGTATTTTCCGTTCCGGCGCCGAGGAGAGAAGACATCAATGTGAGTGTAAAACACAACACAAAGAAAAAAGGGGGGATTAATTGCGCATAAGTGATAGTAAGTGATCAAAAGGGGATCAAGTAAAGATAACAAATGAATTAAATATTTAAAGTATTGTAAAAGCTGCAAATTCCTATATGTGACACAAACACAAAACATGAATATTGTAAAACGAATTGAATCACGCTGTTCAAAAAACAAATGTGTGTATAAGTGATGATTAAATCACCTTAAGGATAAACCCAAGTAAATGTGTATAAACATATAAATAAGCATGTATAAATAATCGATGAATCTAACATCAAAAGTGCAGTCTTCGTGTGCAATGAAAAAAATTATTATTATAAGTCCATATATGAACGATAGAACACCCGAGTGTTGAATTAAATGAAATGAAGATCCTGCTGGATATGGACAAAGTGCTTGAATCCACCACCATATAAAGAGTGACTGGCTGCTTACCAGAAACCCATGACCCCCCGTTACAGAGGGTCTGAGTGAGCTGTTAGATTTAATTGCTCCGGACCACCGTCAAGCCGAGATTGAACACTAGGATGGAACATCAGGGACCTGGAAGACATAATCTGTTTACGAAACGCCACGTAGGGCTGAGCGACATGTTCGCATCACCTCCCACCAATGTTGTGATACCAGCAGGACGGGCTGTCTGTGAGTATCCGGCCGGTGCTCCAGACTTCTTTCCATAGGCGCTCTTTTTCCATTTTACATGTGAGTGTACATTTTATTTGTGTTTTTAAAAGAGCCTTAAGATTTTACACTATTGGAGCCCCCCCCTTCTTTTTCATATATGGTCACATCACTCTGCTGAGAACCTGACTTCCCGCTGATCCGTCCATCTATACCGAGGTCCCTGATGTTCCATCCTAGTGTTCAATCTCGGCTTGACGGTGGTCCAGAGCAATTAAATCTAACAGCTCACTCAGACCCTCTGTAACGGGGGGTCATGGGTTTCTGGTAAGCGGCCAGTCACTCTTTATATGGTGGTGGATTCAAGCACTTTGTCCATATCCAGCAGGATCTTCATTTCATTTCATTCAACACTCAGGTGTTCTATCGTTCATATATGGACTTATAGTAATCATTTTTTTCATTGCACACGAAGACTGCACTTTTGATGTTAGATTCATTGATTATTTATACATGCTTATTTATATGATTATACACATTTATTTGGGTTTATCCTTAAGGTGATTTAATCATCACTTATACACACATTTGTTTTTTAAACAGCGCGATTCAATTAGTTTTACAATAAAACACAACACACACACAGTAGAACATGCCAGGCACACATTACACCCCTGATCACCCCCCCGATCACCCCCCCGATCACCCCCTAATCACCCCTCCCCCCGTCACACTGACACCAAGCAGTTTTTTTTTTTTTTTTTCTGATTAATGCATTGGTGTCAGTTTGTGACAGTTAGTGTGGTAGGGCAGTTAGTGTTAGCCCCCTTTAGGTCTAGGATAGCCCCCTAACCCCCCCTAATAAAGCTTTAACCCCTTGATCACCCCCTGTCGCCAGTGTCACTAAGCGATAATTTTTCTGATCGCTGTATTAGTGTCATTGGTGATGCTAGTTAGGGAGGTAAATATATAGGTTCGCCGTCAGCGTTTTATAGCGTCAGGGACCCCCATATACTATCTAATAAATGTTTTAACCCGTTGATTGGCCCCTAGTTAATCCTTCCACCAGTGATCACCGTATAACTGTTACAGGTGACGCTGGTTAGTTAGTTTATTTTTTATAACTAGTAGAGTATGGGGATGGGGGATTATAACGGTGCTAGGGTCAAAATAATGCAAAGAGAAAGAGACAGTTTAAAATGGCAAAAATTACAAAAATATTTTTATTCATAGAAAATATCACAAACATGAAAACACAATCAAATGATTGACGGTAAAAACAGACTAATATATTCCGTACGACCCAGAATGTAGTAGGGTAGGCCAGATGGAAAAGGCTTAACGAAATGGGGGCTCAGTTTCCTACATGTTTCGCCAAGGCATTGGCTTCCTCAGGGAACAAGAGCTCAAATTAGGTATGGGAAAGTCTGTACATAAGGATAAAGAAAACAATATAAAGACAAAAATATTAACGATATGATATTAAGTACACAACTGAATAATCTAATGATCTAATATTGTGGCTGGACAATCACACAGAGAGGTGGCTCCAATATCCCCTGTAACGCAAACGTACCTGAGAGACCGACAACCAGGGGGGCCACGAAAAGCCCCACCACAACGGGGAGGGGCAGGCTGCACCGTATATTGTGCCTGCAGGGGGTACGCAGTAAACCTGGCAAGGAAATGCATTGGGGATAGGTGAGTCGATGTTGAAAAATATATTGAACATTGCGTTTAAGAATACTGGGAGTGATGCAGTTATGCATCGATTGCAAAAAGCAAAAAAGTTTTTTATGATAGATAACTCACACTATAGATTAAAAACAATTGATTGAAGGAGGGGAGAGGTGCCTGTAGGAAAAGGCGCACACACAGCAGGGCAGTTGGAGGAGTTGACACTCAATGGACCTCTATGGAAAGATAAATAAATAGGTGCCTTTGCTTAACCAATGGGCCTGATATTACCAACCAAGATAAGGGAGAGAAATGCACAGAGAGAGAGCTTACCTAGTAGGATGTATAGCAAAACAAATAACTCGTTTAGATGTTTTTATAAAACAAGGTCTTTTTTTGAAGAAAAAGCAGAAGCAGTGAGTCCTAAAAGGGAGATAGATTAAAGAGAGTTTATTAAGGATTAGGGAACTGTGCTGAAGGGGACTGAGAGACTAGTTGGAAAAACCAGGAATAAATTACCTAATAGGCCGTGTAGCAAAGTGTATAACTCCAAAGGGGTCAATATTAATGATTGTCCAGGAGGTGGATGGTAGCTCCAAGATGATGGCACCTAAAGAGAAATGATTCAGGGCTAAGCAAGGAGTGGAGTTGAGAGTATTATTACTATGGTGGAGATTCCAATTACCTGGTTCATGTGTGTGGAAGCAAATGCAGGCACGTCCCTCGTCCAGCGTGTAAACCGAGGGACTGGCCGGTTCCTAAAGTACCCCCCACACCTGATCAGATAGTGATCAGGTGTGCAGACGCGAGTAAAGGGCGTCCGCGCCTGTGCGCCGTGCGGCGCCCCGGAAACTACATGTTCCGGCATGCACCGCACGCGCATGCGCAGACACTGCAGCCATCACGTGGCCAAGGAGGCATGACGCCATGGAATGGGTGGTCCCAAGGCACCATAAACACTCATTTGCCGGTGGAATGGGGGGGCCAGAAAGTGTAAGCGAAGCTCGGACACCCGAGGCAGACAAAAAAGTTCTGCCCCGGGCGTCCGTACAGGCACGAACAGCGCTAACGAGACACCCACCGGGGGGGGGGCATGATCGCATCCCTCCGCGGGATGCAGGAGAGCCAGGCACTGGAAACGATCCAGGGATGGATTTACCTCAATGCGAAATAGAGAGTGGGCGGAGGCACAGGAAAAAGGGGGGATCGTTGGGCCAATGGGGGTTTCGCTTACACTTTCTGGCCCCCCCATTCCACCGGCAAATGAGTGTTTATGATGCCTTGGGACCACCCATTCCATGGCGTCATGCCTCCTTGGCCACGTGATGGCCGCAGTGCCTGCGCATGCGCGTGCGGTGCATGCCGGAACATGTAGTTTCCGGGGCGCCGCACGGCGCACAGGCGCGGACGTCCTTTACTCGCGTCCGCACACCTGATCACTATCTGATCAGGTGTGGGGGGTACTTTAGGAACCGGCCAGTCCCTCGGTTTACACGCTGGACGAGGGACGTGCCTGCATTTGCTTCCACACACATGAACCAGGTAATTGGAATCTCCACCATAGTAATAATACTCTCAACTCCACTCCTTGCTTAGCCCTGAATCATTTCTCTTTAGGTGCCATCATCTTGGAGCTACCATCCACCTCCTGGACAATCATTAATATTGACCCCTTTGGAGTTATACACTTTGCTACACGGCCTATTAGGTAATTTATTCCTGGTTTTTCCAACTAGTCTCTCAGTCCCCTTCAGCACAGTTCCCTAATCCTTAATAAACTCTCTTTAATCTATCTCCCTTTTAGGACTCACTGCTTCTGCTTTTTCTTCAAAAAAAGACCTTGTTTTATAAAAACATCTAAACGAGTTATTTGTTTTGCTATACATCCTACTAGGTAAGCTCTCTCTCTGTGCATTTCTCTCCCTTATCTTGGTTGGTAATATCAGGCCCATTGGTTAAGCAAAGGCACCTATTTATTTATCTTTCCATAGAGGTCCATTGAGTGTCAACTCCTCCAACTGCCCTGCTGTGTGTGCGCCTTTTCCTACAGGCACCTCTCCCCTCCTTCAATCAATTGTTTTTAATCTATAGTGTGAGTTATCTATCATAAAAAACTTTTTTGCTTTTTGCAATCGATGCATAACTGCATCACTCCCAGTATTCTTAAACGCAATGTTCAATATATTTTTCAACATCGACTCACCTATCCCCAATGCATTTCCTTGCCAGGTTTACTGCGTACCCCCTGCAGGCACAATATACGGCGCAGCCTGCCCCTCCCCGTTGTGGTGGGGCTTTTCGTGCACCCCCTGGTTGTCGGTCTCTCAGGTACGTTTGCGTTACAGGGGATATTGGAGCCACCTCTCTGTGTGATTGTCCAGCCACAATATTAGATCATTAGATTATTCAGTTGTGTACTTAATATCATATCGTTAATATTTTTGTCTTTATATTGTTTTCTTTATCCTTATGTACAGACTTTCCCATACCTAATTTGAGCTCTTGTTCCCTGAGGAAGCCAATGCCTTGGCGAAACATGTAGGAAACTGAGCCCCCATTTCGTTAAGCCTTTTCCATCTGGCCTACCCTACTACATTCTGGGTAGTACGCAATATATTAGTCTGTTTTTACCCTCAATCATTTGATTGTGTTTTCATGTTTGTGATATTTGCTATGAATAAAAATATTTTTGTAATTTTTGCCATTTTAAACTGTCTCTTTCTCTTTGCATTATTTTGACCCTAGCACCATTATAATCCCCCATCCCCATACTCTACTAGTTATCTAAATTTTTTTGGGATGAGGTGCTGCATCCAATTGTACCATCTAGCCACAACCATATTTTTTTAGTTTATTTTTTATAGTGTCAGGGCACCCGCCGTTTATTACTGAATAAAAGTTTAGCCCCCTGATCACCTGGTGGTGATATGCATCGCCCCAGGCAGCGTCAGGTTAGCGCCAGTACTGCTAACACCCACGCATGCAGCATACACCTCCCTTGGTGGTATAATATCTGAACGGATCAATATCTGATCCAATCAGATCTATACTAGCGCCCCCAGGAGTTTAGGGTTCCCAAAAACGCAGTGTTAGTGGGATCAGCCCAGATACCTGCTAGCACCTGCATTTTGCCCCTCCGCCCGGCCCAGCCTAGCCCACCCAAGTGCAGCATCGATCAATCACTGTCACTTACAAAACACTAAACGCATAACTGCAGCGTTCGCAGAGTCAGGCCTGATCACTGCGATCGCTAAAAGTTTTTTTGGTAGCGTTTTGGTGAACTGGCAAGCCCCAGCCCCAGGCAGCGTCAGGTTAGCGCCAGTAGCGCTAACACCCACGCACGCACCGTACACCTCCCTTAGTGGTATAGTATCTGAGCGGATCAATATCTGATTCGATCAGATCTATACTAGAGTCCCCAGCAGTTTAGGGTTTCCAAAAATGCAGTGTTAGCGGAATCAGCCCAGATACCTGCTAGCATCTGCGTTTTGCCCCTCCGCCCGGCCCAGCCCAGCCCACCCAAGTGCAGTATCGATCGATCACTGTCACTTACAAAACACTAAACACACATAACTGCAGCGTTCGCAGAGTCAGGCATGATCCCTGCGATCGCTAACAGTTTTTTTGGTAGCATTTTGGTGAACTGGCAAGCACCAGCCCCAAGCAGCGTCAGGTTAGCGCCAGTACCGCTAACACCCATGCACGCACCGTACAACTCCCTTAGTGGTATAGTATCTGAACGGATCAATATCTGATCCGATCAGATCTATACTAGCGTCCCCAGCGGTTTAGGGTTCCCAAAAACGCAGTGTTGGTGGGATCAGCCCAGATACCTGCTAGCACCTGCGTATTGCCCCTCCGCCCGGCCCAGCCCAGCCCACCCAAGTGCAGTATCGATCGATCACTGTCACTTACAAAACACTAAACACATAACTGCAGCGTTCGCAGAGTCTGACCTGATCCCTGTGATCGCTAACAGTTTTTTGGTAGCGTTTTGGTGAACTGGCAAGCACCAGCGGCCTAGTACACCCTGGTCATAGTCAAACCAGCACTGCAGTAACACGTGGTGACGTGGAGAGTCCCATAAGTGCAGTTCAAGCTGGTGAGGTGGCAAGCACAAGTAGTGTCCCGCTGCCACCAAGAAGAAGACAAACAGGCCCATCGTGCCCATAGTGCCCTTCCTGCTGCATTCGCCGATTCTAATTGGGAACCCACCGCTTCTGCAGCACCCGTACTTCCCCCATTCACATCCCCAACCAAATGCAGTCAGCTGCATGAGAGGCATTTTTATGTCCTCCCGAGTGCCCCTACCCAACGAACCCCCCCAAAAAAGATGTCGTGTCTGCAGCAAGTACGGATATAGGCGTGACGCCCGCTATTATTGTCCCTCCTGTCCTGACAATCCTGGTCTTTGCATTGGTGAATGTTTTGAAGGCTACCATTCACTAGTTGAGTATTAGCGTAGGGTACAGCATTGCACAGACTAGGCACACTTTCACAGGGTCTCCCAAGATGCCATTGCATTTTGAGAGACCCAAACCTGGAACTGGTTACAGTTATAAAAGTTACAGTTACAAAAAAAGTGTAGAAAAAAAAAAACACAAAAAAATATATAAAATAAAAAAAATAGTTGTTGTTTCATTGTTCTCTCTCTCTCTATTCTCTCTCTATTGTTCTGCTTTTTTTTACTGTATTCTATTCTGCAATGTTTTATTGTTATTATGTTTTATCATGTTTGCTTTTCAGGTATGCAATTTTTTATACTTTACCATTTACTGTGTTTTATTGTTAACCATTTTTTTGTCTTCAGATACGCCATTCACGACTTTGAGTGGTTATACCAGAATGATGCCTGCAGGTTCAGGTATCATCTTGGTATCATTCTTTTCAGCCAGCGGTTGGATTTCATGTAAAAGCAATCCTAGTGGCTAATTAGCCTCTAGACTGCTTTTACATGCAGTGGGAGGGAATGCCCCCCCACCGTCTTCCGTGTTTTTCTCTGGCTCTCCTGTCTCAACAGGGAACCTGAGAATGCAGCCGGTGATTCAGCCAGCTGACCATAGAGCTGATCAGAGACCAGAGTGGCTCCAAACATCTCTATGGCCTAAGAAACTGGAAGCTACGAGCATTTCATGACTTAGATTTCGCCGGATGTAAACAGCGCCATTGGGAAATTGGGAAAGCATTTTATCACACCGATCTTGGTGTGGTCAGATGCTTTGAGGGCAGAGGAGAGATCTAGGGTCTAATAGACCCCAGTTTTTTTCAAAAAAGAGTACTTGTCACTACCTATTGCTATCATAGGAGATATTTACGTTCCCTGAGATAACAATAAAAATGATTAAAAAAATGAAAGGAACAGTTTAAAAATAAGATAAAAAAGCAAAAAAATAATAAAGAAAAAAAAGCACACTTGTCCCCCCCTGCTCTCGCGCTAAGGTGAACGCAAGCGTCGGTCTGGCATCAAATGTAAACAGCAATTGCACCATGCATGTGAGGTATCACCGCGAAGGTTAGATCGAGGGCAGTAATTTTAGCAGTAGACCTCCTCTGTAAATCTAAAGTGGTAACCTGTAAAGGCTTTTAAAGGCTTTTAAAAATGTATTTATTTTGTTGCCACTGCACGTTTGTGCGCAATTTTAAAGCATGTCATGTTTGGTATCCATGTACTCAACCTAAGATCATCTTTTTTATTCCATCAAACATTTGAGTAATATAGTGTGTTTTAGTGCATTAAAATTTAAAAAAGTGTGTTTTTTCCCTAAAAAATGCGTTTGAAAAATCGCTGCGCAAATACTGTGTGAAAAAAAATGAGAAACCCACCATTTTAATCTGTAGTGCATTTGCTTTAAAAAAATATATAATGTTTGGGGGTTCAAAGTAATTTTCTTGCAAACAAAAATCATTTTTTTAATGTAAACAAAAAGTGTCAGAAAGGGCTTTGTCTTCAAGTGGTTAGAAGAGTGGGTGATGTGTGACATAAGCTTCTAAATGTTGTGCATAAAATGCCAGGACAGTTCAAATCCCCCCCCCAAATGACCCCATTTTGGAAAGTAGACATCCCAAGCTATTTGCTGAGAGTCATGTCTAGTCTGTGGAATATTTTATATTGTGACACAAGTTGCAGGAAAAAGACTTTTTTTTTTGCACAAAGTTGTCACTAAATGATATATTGCTCAAACATGCCATGGGAATATGTGAAATTACACCCCAAAATACATTCTATTGCTTCTCATGAGTACGGGGATACCACATGTGTGAAACTTTTTGGGAGCCTAGCCACGTATGGGACCCCGAAAACCAAGCACCACCTTCAGGCTTTCTAAAGGCGTAAATTTTTGATTTCACTCTTCACTGCCTATCAGTTTCAGAGGCCATGGAATGCCCAGGTGGCACAAACCCCCCCAAATGACCCTATTTTGGAAAGTAGACACCCCAAGCTATTTGCTGAGAGGTATAGTGAGTATTTTGCAGACCTCTCTTTTGGTCACAAAGTTTTAAAAATTGAAAAAAGAAAAAAAAAATTTTTTCTTGTCTTTCTTCATTTTCAAAAACAAATGAGAGCTGCAAAATACTCACCATGCCTCTCAGCAAATAGATTGGGGTGTCCACTTTCCAAAATGGGGTCTTTTGTGGGGGGTTTGTGCCACCTGGGCATTCCATGGCCTCTGAAACTGTGATAGGCAGTGAAGAGTGAAATAAACAATTTACACCCTTAGAAATCCTGAAGGAGGTGCTTGGTTTTCGGGGTCCCATACGTGGCTAGGCTCCCAAAAAGTTTCACACATGTGGTATCCCCGTACTCATGAGAAGCAATAGAATGTATTTTGGGGTGTAATTTCACATATTCCCATGGCATGTTTGAGCAATATATCATTTAGTGACAACTTTGTGCAAAAAAAAAAAGTCTTTTTCCTGCAACTTGTGTCACAATATAAAATATTCCATAGACTAGACATGCCTCTCAGCAAATAGCTTGGGATGTCTACTTTCCAAAATGGGGTCATTTGGGGACAACTTTGTGCCAAAAAAAAAAAAAAATTGTCAATTTCCTGCAACTTGTGTCAAAATATAAAATATTCCATGGACTCAACATGCCTCTCAGGAAATAGCTTGGGGTGTCTACTTTCCAAAATGGGGTCATTTGGGGGGGTTTTATGCCATCTGGGCATTTTATGGCCTTCAAAACTGTGATAGGTAGTGAGGAGTGAAATCAAAAATTTACACCCTTAGTAATCCTGAAGGTAGTGATTGGTTTTCGGGGCCCCGTACACGGCTAGGCTCCCAAAAAGTCTCACACATGTGGTATCCCCATACTCAGGAGAAGCAGCTGAATGTATTTTGGGGTGCAATTCCACATATGCCCATGGCCTGTGTGAGCAATATATCATTTAGTGACAACTTTTTGTAAATTTTTTTTTGTCATTATTCAATCACTTGGGACAAAAAAATTAATATTCAATGGGCTCAACATGCCTCTCAGCAATTTCCTTGGGGTGTCTACTTTCCAAAATGGGGTAATTTGGGGGGGTTTGTACTGCCCTGCCATTTTAGCACCTCAAGAAATGACATAGGCAATCATAAACTAAAAGCTGTGTAAATTCCAGAAAATGTACCCTAGTTTGTAGACGCTATAACTTTTGCACAAACCAATAAATATACACTTATTGACATTTTTTTTACCAAAGACATGTGGCCGAATACATTTTGGCCTAAATGTATGACTAAAATTGAGTTTATTGGATTTTTTTTATAACAAAAAGTAGAAAATATCATTTTTTTTCGAAATTTTCGGTCTTTTTCCATTTATAGCGCAAAAAATAAAAACCACAGAGGTGATCAAATACCATCAAAAGAAAGCTCTATTTGTGGGAAGAAAAGGACACAAATTTCATTTGGGTACAGCATTGCATGACCGCGCAATTAGCAGTTAAAGCGACGCAGTGCCAAATTGTAAAAAGTGCTCTGGTCAGGAAGGGGGTAAATCCTTCCGGGGCTGAAGTGGTTAAAATGTGCTTCAATTTGTACAGTGTGTATTCATATTTTTGGATTATGACACTTCGTACCTGTCCAGTGGGCTGCCAGTAGTGTAAGTAAGGAGGGGCTGGCCAAAGTAACACACATTATTTATGCATTCAGCTCTCAATGAAGTGCAGAGGGTTACCTGTCCAAAACATTCCCCCCACCATAACATTTTTACAATGGGCCATCAGAGGGGGTGAGGAAAATGATAAGTGGACCTTATACTTTTGTCTTTAAATACTCATTTCAATAAATGTTATACTGATGTTAGCCAAGAATGTTTGTGTCTAATCTGCTTGCAATGTTATGTGCAAAAGTAGTATTTTTTATTCTTTTTTTGACTCCACAGTTTCCTTCCAACCCACAGGAATGGCAGACTGTGGCCTCCCAATTCCACCACCAGTAGGACTTTCCCAATTGCGGTGGTGCGATCGATGAGAAGCATGTCCAGATTGTCCCACCACCCAACTCGGGCTCATACTACTTCAACTATAAGGGGTTCAGTAGTATTGTGATGCTGGCGGTGGTGACAGCAACTTATGAATTCTAATATCTAGACATAGGGAAGAATGGCCATATGTCTGATGGAGGAGTGATCGCCCAGACGGAATTTTACCGGCATCTCCAAAATGGCACCTTGGGTTTGCCACCTCCAGGAGGATAACGTTGCGGGCCTCAAGTTCATTTTTGTGGCGGATGAGGCCTTTGCTCTGGGGGAACATCTGATGAGGCCATTCCCCATGAGTACGCTGACCCCAGAGCAGAGGGTTTTTAATTACCGGCTGGCCCGGTTCTGGCTTTTCCTTGTGGCCATCAACATGGCAGAATACAAACTCAATCGCATTGTCTTGAGCTGCTGCATTCTTCACAACTTTCTACGGAAGAATGCAGCCAACTATCTGGCCTCAATTGCAACTATATATACATTGTTCCAAATTAGTTATATATTTTTGTAATGATCACATGTTCATCTGTCCAAAACTTAGAGTTAGCGTTTGCTTATTGTTGTTGCTGTCGCTGTTTGTCCCTGTGATGACACCCTCACGCATAGCCCCCTGGCTTGCCATCCATTTTCCAAATGATGATCTGTTGTTTCAATCTATATGTTCCTAACTAGGTTCATTTTTGATCGTCCTGTTGCTTATTGCAGCAGGACCTGCAAATAATACATCCCTGTGGTATATCTCCAGGGTACTCTGTCAAGTCGATTAGCTAAAACCCCTTTATCCCTCCCCCTCTTTTGGTCACTTTGTGACAATACTTGTACTTTTTTACATTTTAGCATATGGATGCAACATATTATGTTTGTGTGCCCGGAGCAGCAAAGAGTTTCCTCCTAGAGGACTAGATGGGAGGGAATTGTTGTTCCGTCGGCACTTTCCCCTCCCCCTGTTGTATCCATGGCGACCTTGTTGCCATTTGGATGCGCTGCCACGCCAGTGGGACTCGATCGTGGCGTGTCACTCCGTGGTGTGGGCGCGTGACGTCACCACGCATGCACCATGTTCATTGAGCGTCATTGGTGCCTGCGCTGTGTGGAGGCTCGCCGCGAACGGGACCCATGGGGCCCATATTGGATACCTGGATGAGGCTGGCCATATCCAGCTGATTTCTATTGGACATCAATTATGGCCACATTTGCGGAGCTATATAAAGCCCTGCTCATTATCCGGCAGGCATGGCAGGGGCCAAGACACATTTGGAGATATCTACATTCCACCTCGTTCAACAGTGAGTACAATGGGGACCCTCTTTTCTCTACTTTATTTTTGCTTTTACATGTTGTCAATACTGACCATTATCCACACTCCAACTAGCAGATTGACTTATTATATTTTTTTTTTCCTCCTTCTCTTCCCATTTTTTGGGTAAATGTATCCAGTAGTTTCCCTCACTGTCAACAAGGCTGATGCTTTAACCATCGTTTTGCTGAGGTGGTCTGTGATGTCCCCCACTCTATGCGCCCCCTTCAGCCATGCTGCCGGTTTATAATTGCACTATTAAGCGTAGGTAGGTGCTATCTGTCCTGGGTTTACACTACGTACAACCTGAATTCCTAAAGCTTTCATTATGTGCAAATACTGATAACTTTATGCTTCTATTTCCAGGTTCCTGCTGTTTTGGACCCCAGTACACACTCATAATTTGCATCTGTATACAGATTTTGGTGGTACAATTGGGGATGCTATCCTTTTTGAGGATTTCGACAATTTTTGGCTCCCCCTGAAATTTATTTTGGGTGGGAACACTACTTCATTGGATGCGGTGTATGGGGTGCTCTACGTGATGGTGTCAATTTCTCTTTTAACATTGTGGATACTTATATGCATTTGCCAATGAACATGATGTAAGTGTTAAATACCCTTAGGGCTGTATGTATTATAGACAGTACTAATTGTCAAGGGTATATGTGTATGTACACTATATTGATTATCTTGCATCTCTCTGGTTGTGATATTTTTTGTCAAAACCCTGACGAAGGAGAAAACGTTTTCCAAAATGCGTCGGGTTCAGTAAAATCATATTCTTCATTGTCATCTTATCCATACTGTATCCACGTTTATGTGGTATATTTAGGTATTTTTGAATAAATATACCTTTTGTTATCTCATATCATATATTGTGTGGTAGTGCTTCTAAAGTTCCACTCTAGGGGTTCCCTCTCTTCTGTGACATTTTTCTTGGGATGTGGCACACCCATATTAGTTTTCCTTATTAGACTCTTTTTCAGTTGCAACTGAGGCCAACTTTTCACCTGACCAAACAATGACGGTGTTTGAAAGTGGCTGTCCTGGCTTGCCCCCCCAAAGTGCCCGTGAAGTACAGCAAAACTATGTCGAGTACTTTGTGGGTAGGGGGGCAATTGATTTACAAGAAAATTTGGAATCTGTCTAATAATTTTTTTTGGAAAAACTAAACTCATTTGAATTTCTGTTTGTGTTTCTTATCTGTCTCCTAGGTTCTCAAATGGCCTTTTATTTTTGGTCATTTTCTTCAATAGTGAAAATGTAACTTATTTGATACATGAGGTGACAATCTTTTCTTCAGATAACTATTATGTTGTGCTGTGGGTCTGCTACACACACACAATGTTATTGTTGGTAATGTATGTATAATGCATTAATGATGATAGAATTTTGCAAATTCTACAGCACAGTGGTGGTTATTTACTGAAGGCAAATCCACTTTGCACTACAAGTGCACTGCCAGTACACTTGTAAGTGCACTGAAAGGAGCGTGGCCTGGATATGGCTGAATGAGGACTCATTCTTTGTGAGCTCCTGGCTTTCCCCTACCAGTCTAGGCAAAATCTATCTTATACAGCCTCACCCAACGGCATGCTAGCAGCAAAACGATACCAGACACGATTGTCGGCACAGGGACATCAACCACGCACTTCTCATGGTGAGATACACAGATTCTTTAGGAGCGTGGCCTGTCTCTCCCCAGGCGCCATAGCTACGACGCCTCATGGTCCCGGAGCACTAGACCCACCACCCTCTCCTGGCCTGTTCCCTGACCCAGACTCCCTCTTGGGAACCCTGCACTCCTCCGCTCAGTAATGTCGGAGATGTCAGCCTCCCCCAGCAGACGAGAACCGGCTGACATGGAAGGAGAAATCAGGGCACTCCTCCAGGCTTTGCCTACAAAGTGGGACATAGAAAAATTAATACAACGTGTAGAGGAGGCTCACCTCAGGGACATTCAAGCAGTGAGATCGGAGATTAGCTCTCTATCGGACAGGGTGGACGCCGGGGAAATGTCTATCTCCTCTCTGGAAGCCAGAGTGGGAGTACTGGAACAGTCCAAGGTAACACAGGCAGAATCAACAGCTGCGTTGCAACTGCATTTAGAAGACTTGGAAGACAAGAGCCACAGGAACAACCTGCGGCTCCGAGGACTCCCGGAAGCAACAGGCTCTGAAAACCTTTCAGACACAGTGACTGCCATCTTCCAGCAGTTCCCTGCGTCAACGCAATCCATCATCAAGCTGGATAGTGTCCATAGGGCCCTGGGACCAAAATGGCCAGATCCAACCAGGCCCAGAGATGTGGTGTGCCGCATCCATAAATACTCCCTGAAGGAGCAGATTGTACGTAAAGCATGGGAGTGCGGAGAGGTAGACTTTGACGGAGAATCCATCAAGATCCTCCCGGACCTCTCCCGTGCTACCCTACAACGACGCGCCCGCCTACGCACGCTACTAGATCTGGCAAGAGATCAGGGTTTCATGTACAGATGGGGATACCCGCTCTCTGTCACTTTCAGAAAAGATTCTGCTTTCTTCACTCTTCGTACACCATCTGACCTGCCGGACCTGTTCGAGTTCCTGGAGGCGGCGCCCATTCAGGTTCCCAACTGGCTCCAACTCTTGCCGGGACCCACAAGTCGCCCTGGCCCTACAGGATCCAGGGGTTCTTTTCCAGCACGCCCGCAGAGACAACGGAGGAGACCAAGATCCCTGTCTGGAGAACAATCCCGGGAATCGTGAGTGCAATGAACATTAGTCTAATTGAGTTCATACAGCAGTTTTTTCTGTTTTTTTCTGTTCTTTTCTGACTACTAATGCTTCCAGCGGACGTTCTGAGTTGTCCCTGCTTCACAACAGGTTCCCCCCAGCCCGTGCCTTGTCGATACGTGCGTCAGGAGGGGGCCCTCCTGGAAATATCTCTCAAAAGGTATGGAAGCTTAAAATGTTTATACCATCATGGTATTAATGGTCCCCTAAGAGACTCCAAGATGGCCACATACCATTTAACGGAAAGCAGACATTCCGAAAAGTCACCGCTATTGTTTGTCTATTGTAGGACTAACTTTTCCCCACGAGAGAACTAGGGGGATTTTCAAAGATTCTTTGGGGCATATTCCAACAGAGACGACAGTAGCCCTCAGATTCTTTTGCAAGCCTAACATGGCACACGGGGAGGTGGAGTCTTTGTGCCCCAATGTTTTTCAAGCTTCATGACATTTTGGGAGCAGACTCTTTCCTGCTGCTTCAACCCCTCAGATTAGGTCTTAGTGCCTCAATGTTTATTTTGTTATGTGCATCTATGTGCTAACGCTTTCTTTACAGAATGTGCTGTCTCCTTTGAACCCCACTATCAAGTTGGAGAGCTGGGTCCCCCACCCTCCAGTATACTTCTGACCCCGGTGTTTTGGGTAGCTTAACACAGATCATTGATGGTGACCATTTAGACCTGTCTAACTATTGGGATTAGGGGGCATCATTTTGCCGGGCCCCATACAGTTTCCTTCAATTTAAGCGAGTAGCAAACCGCTGAGACGGGAGACAGCTCCCCTATAAGGTACCTTTTCCCAATATACCCCTCTCCTCTCCCCAACAACTTTTCCCTCCCTCCACCCTTCCTTCTACCCTCTTCCACCCTTCCTCCCCCCATCCCCCTCCTCTCCCTTCCTCAATCCCCCCTCCATTTACCCCCCTTCACAGGAGTGGGGGGATGTTCATCCTCAGACGGGTCCTGGAGACGGATTGACCGGTTCCCCCCCAGAGGTCAACCCTGATATGTTGGGGAATGAAAAACCAATAAGATGAGAGTTCCAGTCTCTGGGTCACTCTCAGGTCCTGTTATGACCCTTACATTGGTAGTCTAAGGCTCACTCTTTTGTATTGGTATGTTCTCACACAAGGTTATATTTTCAATGTTATGCTTATTTGGTTTACCAATTGGTGTTTATTACTAGAAGTCAATAGTTCGAGGTTATTTTATTTTACTATTCACTACAGCCGAGGTGGGTGGGGATAGCCGGAGCCCCTTCTTCGGCTGTGTCTATCCGAACCCCCACATAGGCAACGCTCAATCTCCGGGAACTTTCTCCGGTGTGCGTTTTAGCAAATTTGCTACCTATCTAGAATCTCTCCTCTTCTGTTACCTGCTCTACTCTTTCTTTCTTTGTCCTCTTTTCTCTTCTCTCTCTCTTTCCCCATCCTTTCCTAACCTCCCTCCTACCTCCTCAACCCTTCCCCCCCTTTTTTTTTTATCATGGATGTACTTAATGAGATCTCACTTAACACCAAAGGACTTAACGTCCCAGAAAAGAGACGTATGCTCCTACAAGATCTTCCTACAGGAGACCCACTTCAGGGACACCAAACTAACCATTCTTAAGAATTGGGCCTACCCAATAGCTTACCACTCGACTAACGCGACTGCGAAGTCAAGGGGGGGGTGTCCATTTTGATCTCCAGTAAGGTGCCGTGGACCTGCTTAGACTCCGCGCTGGACCCAGCGGGCCGGTTCTTATTCCTGAAAGGCATGATTGGAGGGGTCAAGGTGACGTTAGCAAATCTATATGTCCCAAACACTCACCAGGATGTCTTCCTGGAGAGGACTATTGGAAAGCTGTTGAGTTTCTCTGAAGGACAGCTGATTGTGGGGGGTGACCTAAATACCCCTATGATCCCCTCGGAAGATACTTCCTCGAGACGTTCCACGGTTTCTCCTGGCTCTCGTAAACACATTGATCAAGCCTTATATAAAGCCCAACTGGTAGACGTATGGTGTATTCTCCATCCCACAGAAAGGGACTATACGTTTTACTCTATACCCCACAAAGTATGCCCTTTGCCCTCACCTCAAGAACTAAATATTGGAGGCTGAATGAAAGTCTCTTACAAGACAAAGATGTAATTTCAGAAATTACTAGGGAACTTCAGCTCTACTTCAGCAGGCATCGCATGGGAGGCTCACAAAGCAGTCATCAGGGGTATGCTTTAAAGCATGGCTCAAGACTTAAAAAACAACGTACGCAACAGCTGAACTCACTGCTAGATGACTTACGACAACTGGAAACATAACATAAACAGTCTCCATCCCCCACCCTAGAGACCGACCTCCTTATCAGACGATCCCAAATTAATGACCTGTTACAGTTTAAAGCCAAGGCGTCGATGCAAATTTGTAGAAAAATTTCCTATGAATTGGGTGACAAATGCGGCAAAATGTTAGTGCGGTCACTTCGGGATCAAAGGCTGGCAATGTACATACCCCACATATGCCCGCCAAAAGGGACTAAGGTCTCCAAACCCCTCGACATTGCCCAAGAGTTCCAGAAATTCTACACATCTTTGTACAACATAGACAGAGTTCCCCCTTCACAAGATCACTTGCAGTCATACTTATCTACCTCTTAAATGCCACAGCTACCTGACTCAGCTCAGGAAGCCCTAGAAGACCCCATCACGGTTGAGGTTTCACCATCAGATACTATAAAACCTTTATGCTGACTTTGAGCACGTTCATGGTTAAATTATTTAACGAAGTAGGCCCTGAATCACCTTTTACAATAGACTCTTTGCAGGCTAACATTGCAGTAATACCAAAGGAGGGTAAAGACCCAACCTCCTGTGGCAATTACAGACTGATATCCCTGCTTAACACTGACATAAAGCTGTTCACCAAGATACTTGCGAATAGGATTCAACAACATCTTCCTCATCTGATCCACTTAGTTAAAGTAGGGTTCATACCCAAGAGAGAAGCAAGGGACAACACCATCAAGGTACTAAATATAATACACAGAGCGAACAAATCGCACCCCATGCATGCTCCTGGGCACAGACGCGGAGAAAGCCTTTGACAGGGTGAACTGGTCCTTCATGTATGCAGTCCTTCGGATTTGGCGTTAATATGTCCCGGTGGATCTCATCAATATACTCAAGACCCACAGCTTGTGTACGAGCTAATGGAGTCTTGTCGGATCCCCTACAAATCTCCAATGGGACACGTCAGGGGTGCCCGCTTTCGCCCCTCCTATTTGCCTTGTCATTGGAAACCTTTCTGTGTTCGGTCCGTAGAAACCCGGATATTAGTGGCGTATCGGTGGGAAATTTTCAACATAAAATATCGGCACGTGATATCCATCCCAAATCTTGTTAGGGAATTTGACAAATACGGTGCCCTCTCCAACCTTTAAATAAACTTCATAAAATCAGAAGCGATGGGCATTAATCTCTCACAGTCACTTAAAGTCCAACTCCAATCGAATTTTAGGTTAAAATGGAACAATACGGCATTGACATATTTGGGTACAATAATTCCAGCCCACACATCAAAGGTCTTTGAACTGAATTTCCCCCCGTTACTTGCAAAGATCAGAATGCTCCTCAATAAGTGGGACCCCGGTCTACACTCGTGGTTCGGCTGCTGCAATATTCTTAACCACTTACCGTCCGGCTCCTGTACATATATACGTCGGCACCCCCCTCCTGCCGCTCTCCTGTGCCCTCCGCCGCTTACCGGAGCCATCGGTAGCGGAGGCGATCGGGACCTGTCACTTCCTGGGTATGGAGACGAGTGAGGCTAAGATGGCCCCCACATGTCTACATACCATAGGAGGGCGGAAGCAACGTCATAACGTCAGCTCCGCCCATTTTACTTAAAAGCATATTTTTTTTGTCATTTTTTTTAAACGAAATTTTTTTTTTTTTTGCATTTAAGTCCAAATATGAGATCTGAGGACTTTTTGACACCAGATCTCATATTTAAGAGGACCTGTCATGCTTTTTTTCTATTACAAGGGATGTTTACATTCCTTGTAATAGGAATAAAAGTGATCCAATTTTTTTTTTTTTTTAAACTGTGAAAAAATAATTAAAATAAAGTAAAATAAATAAGAAAAAAAGAAAAATTTTTTTTTTAAAGCGCCCTGTCCCGACGAGCTGGCGCGCAGAAGCGAACGCATATGTGAGTAGAGCCCGCATATGAAAACGGTGGTCAAACGACACATGTGAGGTATCGCCATGACCAGTAGAGCAAGAGCAATAATTCTAGCCCTAGACCTCCTCTGTAATGCAAAACATGCAACCTGTAGAATTTTTTAAACGTTGCCAATGGAGATTTTTAAGGGTAAAAGTTTGATGCCATTCCACGAGCGAGCGCAATTTTGAAGCGTGACATGTTGGGTATCAATTTACTTGGCGTAACATTATATTTCACAATATAAAAAAATGGGGCTAACTTTACTGTTGTCTTATTTTTTATTAAAAAAAGTGATTTTTTTCCCAAAAAAGTGCGCTTATAAGACCGCTGTGCAAATACGGTGCAAAAAAAAGTATTGCATTGACTGCCATTTTATTCTCTAGGGTGTTAGAAAAAAAACAATATATAATGTTTGGGGGTTCTAAGTTATTTTCTAGCAAAAAACCTGTTTTAAACATGTAAACACCTAAAATCCAAAACGAGTCTAGTAAGTGGTTAAAATGAGTATACTTCCCAAATTTCTATACCTCCTACAGACTTTACACGTCCTTATCCCATCTACTTATTTCCAACAAATACGAAAGGTATTTTTCAAATTTATATGGGCCCACAAACACCCCCGATTGAAGAGATCCCAACTCACATTGCCAAAGCAATATGGGGGATTGGCAGTACCAGATGTACACAAGTACTACCAGGCAGTTCACCTTGGTAGACTGGTTGATTGGTGTAGGCATGAGCCCCTCAAAATGTGGATTCAGCTTGAACAAGATCAGAGCCCTATCCCTTTGAAAAGGGCTCCATGGTGTTACGATTCCTTGCCTAATAAGGTAAAGTCAAACCCACTAATCAGCCAGACTGCAAAGGTGTGCCTCCTTCTGTTCAAAAAGAGGTCCCTCTGATCCGAGACCTCGCCAATCTTCCCAATTCTAGGGAACTTGCTTTTTACACCGGGCTATCAGGAAGAACCCTTCAAACACCTACTACTTTCGGGTTATACACAGGCCTCACACTTCTTAACACAGGGAAAATGACCCTCGCTGCAAGACCTTATGGATCCATCGGGATCTTTTAGACTGAAATTTTGGAATGCTCTCAAACTCTCCCACTTCCTTAGGACTCTCCCCCCTTCAAGCAATTTTGATCAACCTCTCACAACCTTAGAGGAGATATGTTCAACAGAATGGACATTACCACACACTCTCTCAAGCATGTAAAATCTTCTGATCACTCCCTCAGACTCCCACTTAAGCTGCATTGCTGACTGGGAAAGGGACCTGAATCGTACATTTAGTCCACAACAAAAACAACGCATCCTCCATTTCACATACAAATCGTCAATCTGCACGAAAATACAGGAAAACAATTTTACAATCTTAACCAGGTGGTACAAGACTCCAGCAAGGCTAAGAAAAATTTTCCCCGCTTCCGCGGATAGATGCTGGAGATGCCAGGAGGAACAGGGTACACTACTACACGTCTTCTGGACATGCCCAATCATTGCACAATTTTGGTCAGAGGTCAAAAATATTGCCCAGAATTTCTCAGATCGGCAAATTCCAGATGACCCTGCCTTCTTCCTCCTCCACGTCTCGGCTACCCCGGTGAAATCCTACAAAAAATCAATTATCCGTCACCTCCTTGACGCGGCCAAATCATGCATTCCGCTGAAGTGGAAAACCCCACAATCTCTGACTATTGGGATGTGGCTCAGGAAAATTGAACAAATCAATAAATTTGAGGACCTAATCCTAACAGCACGGCAGCAACAAGAACGATATTCCAAGACGTGGTTCCTTTGGAACATGTTTGTCAGATCTGAAGAGGGTCGCACTTTATTTGAAAACGCAATCCTAGACTAAAACTGGAGACCTGTTCCCCCCCCCTATTTTTTTTTGCCACCTCATCCCCTTCACCCTCCCTTACCCCTTACCCTTTATCCCAACTACCGCCTCTTCTTCTATCTTTCCTTACTTTCTGCTCCCTTAGTCTTCTTTACCCTATCTCTCCTTTTTCTTTCGTGCTCTGTGATTTCACAGTGGCAACTGTTTTATTGTTATTAAGTTAAAAAGAGAGGGAAGGGCCACATGGGACCACCGTACTGAACAATGTATCTCTTGTTAGAGTTGGACAACTTGCTGTTTTACCATTTTCTATCTTTTTTGTACTGATTTTTGTATGTTCTGTACACATTGTTATGTTGTTTATTTTGTGTCAAGGGTCCATGGACCTCTCCCTTGATTAAATAAAAGATATATAAAAAAAGAAAGTGCACTTGTAGTACAAAGTGGATTTGACTTTAGTAAATAATGCCTATTTTCACTGTAACTACACCAAAAATAAACTGGTATTGAGCGTTGAAAGAAGAAGCCACACATTGTTGAGTATAAAACATTTTACTCCAAGCACATTCACATGTGCGTTATTAATGGTTTTGGAACAAACCAACATCTTGGTGTATAACATGTATGTTTGACATAAACATTTTTTGCCTTTTTTGGGGCTAAACAGACATGTTTAAAAGCATAACATACACATCCCCAACTCAGGAACTTACAAAGTTCACTGTAAAGTGAGGGCCATATGAGACATTAGTATGTCAAAACTGGGTTGATTTTGCCTACATCAGATGGGGTGATTTCACCCCTGTAAAAGCCAAATTTTGAAGATGCACACAAATTGGGACTCAAAATTTGGATTTCCCTCATGATCCCACCCCTACAATGTGTGTATTTTCCCTACATCTATTTTGCTAAAACCACAAAACACACAGTGTGCCAACATGTGCTATCTGCCATCATGGGATATCAATGTATGTGTTTTGTGGGCACAACCCCTTCCTCAAAACTAAAGTAGGTGAGAGGTAGGGATGAGCCGAACACCCCCCTGTTCGGTTCGCACCAGAACATGCGAACAGGAAAAAAGTTTGTTCGAACACGCGAACACCGTTAAAGTCTATGGGACACGAACATGAATAATCAAAAGTGCTAATTTTAAAGGCTAATATGCAAGTTATTGTCATAAAAAGTGTTTGGGGACCCGGGTCCTGCCCCAGGGGACATGGATCAATGCAAAAAAAGTTTTAAAAACGGCCGTTTTTTCAGGAGCAGTGATTTTAATAATGCTTAAAGTCAAACAATAAAAGTGTAATATCCCTTTAAATTTCGTACCTGGGGAGTGTCTATAGTATGCCTGTAAAGGGGCGCATGTTTTCTGTGTTTAGAACAGTCTGACAGCAAAATGACATTTTGAAGGAAAAAACTCATTTAAAACTACCCGCGGCTATTGCATTGCCGACAATACACATAGAAGTTCATTGATAAAAACGGCATGGGAATTCCCCAAAGGGGAACCCCGAACCAAAATTAAAAAAAAAAAATGACGTGGGAGTCCCCCTAAATTCCATACCAGGCCCTTCAGGTCTGGTATGGATATTAAGGGGAACCCCGGCCAAAATTTAAAAAAAAAATGACGTGGGGTTCCCCCTAAATTCCATACCAGACCCTTCAGGTCTGGTATGGATTTTAAGGGGAACCCCGCGCCAAAAAAAAAAAAAAACAGCGTGGGGTCCCCCCAAAAATCCATACCAGACCCTTATCCGAGCACGCAACCTGGCAGGCCGCAGGAAAAGAGGGGGGATGAGAGTGCGGTCCCCCCCCTCCTGAACCGTACCAGGCCACATGCCCTCAACATTGGGAGGGTGCTTTGGGGTAGCCCCCCAAAACACCTTGTCCCCATGTTGATGAGGACAAGGGCCTCATCCCCACAACCCTGGCCGGTGGTTGTGGGGGTCTGCGGGCGGGGGGCTTATCGGAATCTGGAAGCCCCCTTTAACAAGGGGACCCCCAGATCCCGGCCCCCCCCTGTGTGAAATGGTAAGGGGGTACAAAAGTACCCCTACCATTTCACTAAAAAACTGTCAAAAATGTTAAAAATGACAAGAGACAGTTTTTGACAATTCCTTTATTTAAATACTTCTTCTTTCTTCTATCTTCCTTCATCTTCTGGTTCTTCTGGTTCTTCTGGCTCTTCTGGTTCTTCCTCCGGCGTTCTCGTCCAGCATCTCCTCCGCGGCGTCTTCTATCTTCTTCTCCTCAGGCCGCTCCGCACCCATGGCATGGGGGGAGGCTCCCGCTCTTCTCTTCTTCTTCATCTTCTTCTCTTTTTCTCTTCTTCTCTTCTTCATTTTCTTCTCCGGGCCGCTCCGCATCCATGCTGGCATGAAGGGAGGCTCCCGCTGTGTGACGGCGCTCCTCGTCTGACAGTTCTTAAATAACGGGGGGCGGGGCCACCCGGTGACCCCGCCCCCCTCTGACGCACGGGACATGACGGGACTTCCCTGTGGCATTCCCCGTGACGTCACAGGGAAGTCCCGTCAAGTCACCGTGCGTCAGAGGGGGGCGGGGTCACCGGGTGGCCCCGCCCCCCGTTATTTAAGAACTGTCAGACGAGGAGCGCCGTCACACAGCGGGAGCCTCCCGCCATGCTAGCATGTGTGAGGAGCGGCCCGGAGAAGAAAATGAAGAAGAGAAGAAAAGAAGAAGAGAAGAAGATGAAGAAGAAGAGAAGAGCGGGAGCCTCCCCCCATGCCATGGGTGCGGAGCGGCCCAAGGAGAAGAAGATAGAAGACGCCGCGGAGGAGATGCTGGACGAGAACGCCGGAGGAAGAACCAGAAGAGCCAGAAGAACCAGAAGATGAAGGAAGATAGAAGAAAGAAGAAGTATTTAAATAAAGGAATTGTCAAAAACTGTCTCTTGTCATTTTTAACATTTTTGACAGTTTTTTAGTGAAATGGTAGGGGTACTTTTGTACCCCCTTACCATTTCACACAGGGGGGGGCCGGGATCTGGGGGTCCCCTTGTTAAAGGGGGCTTCCAGATTCCGATAAGCCCCCCGCCCGCAGACCCCCACAACCACCGGCCAGGGTTGTGGGGATGAGGCCCTTGTCCTCATCAACATGGGGACAAGGTGTTTTGGGGGGCTACCCCAAAGCACCCTCCCAATGTTGAGGGCATGTGGCCTGGTACGGTTCAGGAGGGGGGGGGCCGCACTCTCGCCCCCCCCTCTTTTCCTGCGGCCTGCCAGGTTGCGTGCTCGGATAAGGGTCTGGTATGGATTTTTGGGGGGACCCCACGCTGTTTTTTTTTTTTTTTTTTTTGGCGCGGGGTTCCCCTTAAAATCCATACCAGACCTGAAGGGTCTGGTATGAATTTAGGGGGAACCCCACGTCATTTTTTTTTTTAAATTTTGGCTGGGGTTCCCCTTAATATCCATACCAGACCTGAAGGGCCTGGTATGGAATTTAGGGGGACTCCCACGTCATTTTTTTTTTTTAATTGTGGTTCGGGGTTCCCCTTTGGGGAATTCCCATGCCGTTTTTATCAATGAACTTCTATGTGTATTGTCGGCAATGCAATAGCCGCGGGTAGTTTTAAATGAGTTTTTTCCTTCAAAATGTCATTTTGCTGTCAGACTGTTCTAAACACAGGAAACATGCGCCCCTTTACAGGCATACTATAGACACCCCCCAGGTACGAAATTTAAAGGGATATTACACTTTTATTGTTTGACTTTAGGCATTATTAAAATCACTGCTCCTGAAAAAACGGCCGTTTTTAAAACTTTTTTTTGCATTGATCCATGCATTCATCCCTGGGGCAGGACCTGGGTCCCCAAACACTTTTTATGACAATGACATATTAGCCTTTAAAATTAGCACTTTTGATTTCTCCCATAGACTTTTAAAGGGTGTTCCGCAGCATACGAATTTGCCGCGAACACCCCAAATTGTTCGCTGTTCGGCGAACTTGCAAACAGCCAATGTTCGAGTCGAACATGAGTTCGACTCGAACTCGAAGCTCATCCCTAGTGAGAGGAAGGGGTTGCACCCCCAAAACACATCCATTGATCCCCCGTGATGGGAGCTAGCACATGTTGACACACTGGGCCTTATTTCAGAAAGGACAATCCACTTTGCCCTACAAGTGCACTTTCAAGTGCACTTGCAGTGCACTTGTAGTGCAAAGTGGTTTTGCTTTTTTTAAATAAGCCACAGTGATGTGCTAGCTCCCATCATGGGGATGTGTTTTGGGGGTGCAACCCCTTCCTCTCATCTACTTTAGTTTGGAGGAAGGGGTTGCACCCACAAAACAAGTACATTAATATCCCATGATGGCAGATAGCATATGTTGACACACTGTGTGCATCTTCAAAATGTGGCTTTGCGATTCATTTAAAACATTTAAAACACGTACAGCAATAACAAGTTAAAAACATTTTTTTTGTTTAGCTTTTGCCAAAAAATATCAATGATGTTGCTCAGTCTTTTTTGAGCATTATTGATATTTAGCTTCATCTTGTCTAAATCGCGATTGCACACCATGAAGTAAGTTTCTTCTTCCACAACATCTACATCACCTAAAAATAAAAAAACACACCATGTGTTATAAATATGCAGGCAACCATCTATTACCTGAAGCTGTGGTCTCAGACACTGAACTGTTGTCCACACAATTTCGATCACTTCACCCAGCACTTCCTGAACCTCTGCATCCACATCCTCATGTTGTGTGGTGAGTTCCCTTTCTTCAGTAGGTGTGGGGTTACTGGTGTCCTCAGATGTCCCGATTCTTTTCTCCCCTATGTGAATACAAAAAAGGTATACTTAGCAGACAGATATTTTAGGCTAGAGATAGTAATATGAAACTCTGCTTGGAAGTATCTTCCAATTGTCTGTTTTGGCAGAGTTCCAAGCTGAAGACATGATTTTTTTCCCTTTCAAAAGTTGGAATACTTACCTGTTTTGTGCAAGTTTCACACATGGAGAGACCCCTAGTATCCACTGGAGCACCTGTGTAGGACACTATAACAAGGTTGTTATCCTGTCCCACACTAATGCTCCTGCATCCAGATGTGTAAACAGCTGCTGAGCGTCCTCTCCTTACACTGAATCAAGTTGTCATTTCATTATAGTTTCAAACACATCTAGACAACAATGTAATAAACTTATTTTAATAAAAATAGGCATAAACAAATGTAGTTAACCTGCATCTGCCAAAAACATTGTATTAGTTGTCGAACGAACGATGTTTAATACGAATGATTCCTGTGCCCACGAACTTCAAACTTGGCATTTTAAACTGTACAACAGTAAAGAAAAGCACGTGAACCAGCACGAAAGTAATAATAATAATAATAGGAACACACGACAAATACTTACTTTTTTGCAGCACTTTCCTGATCTTTCCTCAATTGCTCCTTGGATCGTCATACCCCAAAGTCCTGTGCAGACTTCTCACAATTTTAGTCATGATCTTGGTCTTTCTCACATTAGGGTTTCTGTACAGTCCATGCTTCCCATCATAGTCTGTCCTTTTCAAGATGTCCACCATCTCCACCATCTCTTCAAAGGACATATTTGAGGCCTTATATCTCCTCCTGGATGTGGAAATGCCTTGCTCCAGGCTTTCCTCATCATTGCTGACAACAGCATGCACCTGCTGTGTCTCTGCCATGTGCTCTCCCACTGCCCCGAAAGGGAAGAGGCGGGGAATACACTAGAAAGAAGGACAGGGGTGGAGTTTCACGCATGCGCAGTGTATATAAAGCATAATACATGGGCTAAGTATGTACAATCTGTGAGTGGAGGACGGAGGATCATTAGCGCCGATCTTTCAAACATAGGTACAATTGTAACTTGGGGCATCAGTGGTTAGTGGCCTATACTGCTTATAGATTGAGGCCTATATTGGGACAAGGTTAGGAGAGTTTAGCCTGACATTAAGGTTTGTCTTGTGTTGTGTCTTGCAGATAAAATGGTTGACAAATTCACAGCCCCTGATTTCCTGCCCAACTTCATAGACAAGTACAGGGAGCTGCCATGTCTCTGGCAAGTCCAATGCAGGGACTATTCGAACAAGCAAAAGAGGAAGGCAGTGCTGGATAAACTGTTGGAATTGGTGAAGCCTGTGTATCACACGGCAGACATCACCTATTTGAAGGCCAAAGTTGGTAGCCTGAGGAGCACATATCATAGGGAGTGCAAGAAGGTCCAGGATTCCCTGAGATCCGGAGCAGCAGCAGATGACATATATGTCCCCAGGCTGTGGTACTACGACAACCTGCATTTTTTGTCCGACCAGACGGAACCCAGGCCATCGCTATGAACACTTCCTTACACATCAGCTGAGGCTCCTGAGGTCCAACCTGGGCCTTCCACCCAGGAAGAAGATGTGGAGGAGCCCAGGTTGACCCAGGTATAGCATTGTTGAAGATATTTCTTGTCAAAAATTGAATTATGTTAACTAGATGTTATTGATCACAAATTTCAGATTTAACAAAGTGGTTTACATATCAATAGACAGTAGTAGCCAAAAATGATTGGGACAAGAATAAAAAATGCTGGTGTCAGAATGATAGTCTTTTCTATTTGTTAACATTCAATTTGCAACAGTCATGAGCTCAAAATTATGTGTGATTGATGACCAAAAACCTAAAACTATGTACCATTTTCATAGTCTCTTGTAAGATCACAGCCTCGGGACATATATGTCACCTGCTGCTGTTCCCAATCTCTCGGAGTCCTGGACCGGATTGTGCTCCCTATTAAATGGACTCCTCAGGTTACCAATTTTGACAGGCAAATAATTGAGGGTACAAAGGCTTCACCAATTCCAACTGTTTCTCCAGTGTTGCCTTCCTCTTTATTTTGTTATGACCTTGTGCTCCCTATTAAATTTTACATTTATGTTTTGACAAATACTTGGCTATGTGTTTTACATCAAAAAGGACAGTTTGTTTGTGAGTAGGCAGGTACATTTCAACAATACAAATTCAAATTAACAAGGGACACCAACATAGTTGTATCTTTGAGGTTAAAAAATACAAGATAATAATGGTGTTGTGGTAACTTGACACACAAAACGAAAAAACAAATTATTATGGAGATCACTAGAAAAAGAAAAAAAAAGATTATTCTGGAGCTCACGAAAAAAAAAACAACAAAAAAAATATTATAGAGAAGAAGAAACAGCAAAGGCGCCTCTTAATAAAACAGTATATTTTAATGACACAATTTCATTAAAAGCACTCACATGTTAAAACTTGTTAGTCCGGCATAGGTAGTCTCAGTAAAAGCCATGTCGGCTCGTATGTTCGGTGTAAGCTTCCGGGATTCGATAGTAATCCAAAACGAGGCTTGTACCTCCGCTGGGCAATCGAATGAAGGGCTGGAACGCAAATCCAATGGTATAACGACAGTACAGCACATACCATTGGATTTGCATTCCAGCCCTCCATTCGATTGCCCGGCAGAGGTACAAGCCTCGTTTTGGATTACTATCGAATCCCGGAAGCTTACGCTGAACATACGAGCCGGCAGCGGAGAGGAATAAGGCTCGTTTACATCAGAGAGTGCAATCCTGTACAGCTTTTACTGAGACTACCTATGCCGGACTAACAAGTTTTAACATGTGAGTGCTTGTAATGGAATTGTGTCATTAAAATATACTGTTTTACTAAGAGGCGCCTTTGCTGTTTCTTCTTCTCTTGCATATCTGGAGTGGCTTCACCTCCCTTCATAAGGCTGCCCTACCTATAGACTGTATGCATCTCACGAAGAGCTTTTGATAGCTTAAAGGACATTTTTTTGATGTACATTGAGTTACACTGTTTACATTGAAACCTGCACTACTTTGTGTTGTTGTTTTTTTCTAAAAAAAAATATTATGCTGGAGATATAATAATAAAAAATATGTTTGTCAGAACTGTGAATATCAGCAGCAAAGCAACTTCATTATTATAACATTATAAAGAAGAAGAGAATGCACTGCATTAAGAGATTTCATAATTTGCCGCGTCACGAATGTGATATCTCCAATATGAACGCTAGTTTTACAAGACAGAGCGCTTCCAGCTCGTACAAACGGGCAAAACAAAATGTGTAGCGCTAGAAGTTCAACATAAACAAAAATGTCCAACTGATGATTCCGGGTATCACAGAAAACTTAAAACAGTCCTCCATATATATAAAGCTCATGAATAAACAGATGGATTTTCAGTAACTTCGTGCAAGGAACGTATCATACGTGTGACATCAGAGATGAGCACAGAAGGGAAGAACCACCACCAACATTAGGAAGGCTTACCAGATGGCGTTGACCCAAAAGAGCATACGCCCAACTGGGTCAAATCAGGCTTGGGTGGTGGGTGTTGATGATTGTTCCAGAGGAGTGATGGAAGTGAAAATCCGGAAGCAAACCAGTGGCTAGTGGGTCCCTCAGGGTAATGTTGAAGAGCAAATGGCCATGAAATGGAATGAGAAGGAGAGAAGCCACATACTGTAATTCCGTAAAAAATATACCAAATTTATTAAAAAAGAGTACACTCACATGAAATACTAAAATCAGCACTGTAAAAAGAATGGCGGCAGTGGGGTCCTACCCGACGCATTTCGTCCTCTTAGACATCGTCTGGGGGGTCCCCCCACTGCAGTCAGCAAAGTATATATAGGCAGTGTGTCCCTATGGAGGGGAGGCTACCAAAAATAGTACATAATTGCCACTTCCTGTTTACAGGCAAGATGGCCGCTCGGCATGCGTTCCACGCCTCTCTATAGGGCCAAATGCCGGTCCCGGAAGTAAAACCACTGGGGTTGATCAAACACCATGGGAAAATCAAATTGTAAAACATTAATCAAACACCATCATATATAGGTGGTGAATTAATGACTGTGCAAGGGTGTTAAGAAAGAGAAGTATAATGTGAATCAACAGGCGGGAGTGCGAGCGCGCACCATAATGCGTCATTGCCTGTACAAAGCAGAGTGCCGTGAATCAATCGTCTGAAGTGCGCACGCACATCATGACGCATGGTCCATGAGTAGCGTAGAGTGAATAACGATGTGTGCGCGCACTGTGCGCATGCGCACATGTATAACACACGGAGCTGTGATGAACACACATTGCAGACAGCAGTCTGCCCCCCGCTTGGGATAGGCTCAATCGCTGAGAGCACACCACTAATACAGGGGACGGCCCACCGCCCCGCAGGACGTGATAACGTGTATTGGTGCGGTGGCTCCAAAGTAACAAAAGAGATGGAGTCACCGTGAGCAATGTGTGTTAATGTCAAAGACAAATGCAAGAAAAAAGAAAAATTATAATTATGTGTGTCTATATTAAAAAAATTATAATGACGTGGAGAGATATATTAACTCTACTAGTGAGGGGACAACAAAATCGTAGGATATGCATAGACAATGAATGCAAATAAAAACTATAAAGTGTCCTTCGCGCTCGTCGGATGATAAATACAACAATAGTACCTAGACTATTGTAAAGTGAATAAAGTCATAGGGTGAATAAAGTGACAATATTGCAGCAAAATGAGGGTGTTCACACCAACACTCAGTGAATAATAAATAAAATGAATTTCGCGCAATATTGATAATAAATAAATAAATAAATAAATCAACCTTTAAATAATTGTGAAAAGACAAGCAAAATTTCAAACTATTAAGTAGTGGTTGCTCAAGATATTGCCGCAAAAATCAGTTGTCTCTTTGTTGCAGCTTATAGCTAATGCCTCTAATTACCAATTAAAGTAATAAATATTAAAAAATAACGTGAATACGTGTCTTCATCGGGGCAGATGAAGACACGTGATGGTGTCGTAACGCGTAGGGACTGGCTGGAAAGGTACACAGAAGTTGAAGCATAAGTGAGAGGGCGCTGAGAACGCCAAACCTTTTTATATTACTCTGCCTGTTTTTAAATGACTAAATGTAAGAGTATTACCTATAATAAATACCCCCCATCTGATTTTAAAACTTTATCACGCTAGTGGAGCCTTCTTTTCTCCCCCTCCCCTATTTGTTTTATCTCCACCACCGCTGAGAAAATTAAACCCGCACTACTGACAAGGAATGATGGAGGAACAGTAATAAAGAGAGCGAGGATCCCAGTGACAACCACCGCAGCAGATATCCTACATCATTGAATGCCTGTTTTTTACAAATTGAAGGTGAGGGTTCTGTGAGACCATAGTAGGAGACACTACCAGCAGGGATATATATCCACATTACTTTATATACAAGAGCTGAATAGAAGAATCGTTTATAGACTGTTTTTATGTTGCAATCCACCGATCTCCTTTAAGAACTTGCCATACTAATATTTGCACTTTAATTTGAGCACTAAGTGGACTTTTTTGGCACTCATTTCGCATTTTTGGTATTATGGCTGATGTTGTATACTAAATATTCACAGCGGAGTTTGCACATATCACTCAATTATTTATTAATGGCCGTAGGAAGTTTTGGTTTTTACTCACGGTCACTTTAGATCCATTTATATTTTCACTGCAGGTAGTTTTGACTGTATTCACGTTATTTTTAGATGTGATATTTATTACTTTAATTGGTAATTAGTGGCATTAGCTATAAGCTGTAACAAAGAGACAACTGATTTTTGCGGCAATATCTTGAGCAACCACTACTTAATAGTTTGATATTTTGCTTGTCTTTTCACAATTATTTAAAGGTTGATTTATTTATTTATTTACTTATTATCAATATTGCGCGAAATTCATTTTATTTATTAATGAATGCAAATATCCAATGGATAAAGTGTTTAGTGTACAGATATGTAGTAGACTCCCCTCGCAATATAGACAAACCTCATACAGAAACCATGAAAGTATATAAAAATGCATATAGATGAAATTACAAGCATATAGGTGCAAAAAAAGTCAAATATGATATAGGTAGTTAAAATCCCATATAATACTAAAAGTAAAATGAAATAAAATGAAATAAAATAAAAGAGAGAGCATGTACATAAATAAAGAACGGGAGAGAATATGACAATGGAGCCGGGTATCAAGCCGTAGCCTTATCAAGCCGTATTAATGAAGGCATTGACGTCCAGTTCCACATTGATGCCCAGAGGGGAATAAGTACGGAGCTCATGGATCCAGAAAGTTTCCAAACGTGACACCCCTCTAGTCCTAGCTCCACCCCTCCAAGGGGGGACGTATTTGTAGATTACTACAAATTGCGTTCCATCTATTACCCGGTTATGGTTAAGCTTATAGTGTCTGGGGACAGTATGTTTAGTGTCACCATTTTTGATGAGCGCAATGTGCTCTGCTACTCTGACTGCAAAAGAGCGAATGGTGCGTCCCACATACTGTTTACCACAGTGGCATTTTATCAGGTAAATAATATAACTTGTGGTACAGGTACAGAATTGCTTGATGGAGTAGCGTTTGTGAGTAACCGAAGATGCAAAGGATACAGTCTTGCGTCCTATCCCCGTGTTGTGCTGACACACTACGCACTTTCTGCACGAGTAGAAACCTTCCATCTCGTGGAAGAAAGGCTGGCGTATGGGGGGGTTAATAACGATTGGAGCAATTTTGCTCTGTAGGGTAGGGGCGCCTCTTAAGATGACCTTAGCTTGATCTGGCAGAACCGAATTTAGAACACTATCACTCTTCAAGATACCCAAAGTTTGGAGATGATAGCTCTAATCTGTTTGTGTTGAACAGAGAAAGAGGTGTGCATAGACCATTTAAAGCTGTCATTTTGTTCTTTCTTAGGTCTTTCTTTTAATAATGACTTTCTATCAGTTGCAAGTGCTGGAACTCACGTTCAACTAGGCCAGGATCATAGTCCTTATCTAAGAACTTAGTTCTTAAAAGTTCCGATTGTACTTTAAAGAAGACAAGTCTGAGCAATTTCTGTGCAGCTTAAGAAATTGGCTCCGTGGCACAGAGTCAAGCCAGGATCGATGGTGACAGCTATCTGGTGGTATAAAGCTGTTACAATCCGTGGCTTTGAAATGTGTCTGGAATTGGAAATGACCATTGCTTATTCCTATCTCTAGATCAAGGAAATTGATCCTGTCTCTACTGGCGGTATAGGATAGAGAGATGCCTCTGTCATTATTATTCAGATATTTGAAAAATTAGTCGAGGGATTCGGCACTACCCCTCCATAGGAGGAGGACGTCGTCTATATAACGCACCCACATAATCAGGGAAGGATCCCTATTGGTATAGACGACGTCCTCCTCCCACTTGGCCATAAATAAATTGGCGAGGCTAGGGGTGTATTTAGCACCCATAGCCACGCCGTGTAGCTGTAAATAATATTGTTGATTAAACCAGAAATAGCTTCGCTTTGTGGCAAATTCCAATAACTCCATAATAAAGGAGCGTTGGAAGGAAGTGATGCTAGGCTCCTTTTCCAGAAAATACCGAACCGCATCTAGACCTTTGTCTTGAGGGATGCACGTGTAGAGAGAAGCGACATCTGCAGTTGCAATGATGTGGTCTCCTTGTAACTCCAAACTCTCTAGCAGACGGATGGTGGCTCCTGTATCCTTTAAATAGGATGGCATCCATCTAACCAAGGGTTGGAGATAAAAATCAATGTAGCGGCCAATACGTGAGGTAACGGAATCAATCCCGCTCACAATCGGCTGGCCTGGGGGTTGTACTGGATTCTTATGGAACTTGGGTAAAAAATATATAGTTGGAACCCTAGGCGCCAAAGGAACCAAAAAATCTTTCTCCTTTCTATTCAAAATACCCTGATCATAACCTCTCTCCACAATATTAATCAGCTCTCTCTTATAAACATAAGTTTATACGAGCTTCCAGCTCGTACTTGATTCTGAGCATGCATGAACTTTGAACTGCATGGACTTCCGTACACACGATCAGAAAGTCCGACAACAAAGTTTTGTTGGCGGAAAATTTGAGAACCTTACGCCTGAATAACATTCTGCAGGATCTCCAAGCTCTCGAAATCCAGCAATAAACTCATCCCTACCCCTGCTAACCAGCTTGCCCTAATAAAATTATGTAGGGAACTTAGGGTCCATCTGCTTGATCAACATGATCTGCAGCTAAAACAGCTAAAAGTGCAGTATTACTCCTCTGACAACAACTGGGTAAACTTCTAGCTTGTAAATTCAAACTTAAAACAGCCAAAACTAGAATTTTCCACCTTACCCACCGGACTACGCAACAGAAAATTATGAAGCCCTAAAAAATAGAGGACTTGTTCTCTGGCTACCACGGTAGTCTTGATAATCTTAAAGACCACCTATCTACCTATGTAACTATGTACTCCCCAACTGACTGATATTAATTCCTTCCTGTCAACTATCGATCTCCTGAAATTGTCCACAGTGCAGCTTGAGGCTTTGAATGCTCCGATTAACGAAAAGGAAATTATGAAGTCCATCGTCTTCTGCCCATAAATAAATCCCCCTTAAACTAATACTATAGAGCATTTCAGGCCTCATTGTTGCCCCATCTTGTTTCTTTATTTGAAGTGGCGGCTTTGGCTGCTTCATTCCCCACTGAGATGCTGGGAGCATATGTTGCAACCTTACCAAAGCCTGGAAAAGAACCAACGACCCCTTCCAATTTTAGACCCATCTCCCTCATAAATTCTGATGTAAAATTATATGCTAAAGTTCGGTGGTCACCTTATGAAAAAAATGTCAACTCGGCTTTATGTCTGATAGACAATCCTCGGATGATATCAGATTAATTATTTATATTCTCTACTTCATGGAACTACGTGGGTGCCTTTTCTGCTCCTTTCTATTGATGCAGAGAAGGCATTTGACAGAGTACATTGGCACTATACGGCTCAGTTCAGGTCTATACCTCAGGTATGCTGTCCAAACCCTTCTTTATCACCAATGGGATGCGCCAAGGCTGCCCATTATCACCCACAATCTTCAATTTCATGATTGAACCCCTGGCTGAGAGGATTCGTTCCCATCCACTCATTCAAAGTTTCCAGTTCAGCACTAGGCATCATAAAATCAACCTCTGTGTGGATGATGTGATACTGCTCTTAACAGATCCCCAAACTTCCTTATCCAGGGCCCGCAAACTTATCACATATTAAAAGGTTAATTTCTCTAAGGCTGGGTTCACACTGCAGCATGCTCCGACTCACAGCAGGTGCATCTCCATTCACTGTTTCGGGTCCGATTTCAGCCCAAATTTTGGGTTAAATTCAGACCTGAAACAGACCAAAATAGAGAGCCGGTCACAATCTCCTGCTATGGGAAACCCTCATTGAATTCGCAACTGTGTGAACCCAGCCTCAATCTTTATTTCTGAACTGAACTTAGACTTAAGTGGTCCATATAGTGAACTTGGTGTTAAGTTATTCACTTTAAGGTCATCACAGAGGACAAGGGGGCACTCTTTACGTCTAGAGGAAAAAAGATTTAATCTCCAAATACGGAAAGGTTTCTTCACAGTAAGAGCTGTGAAAATGTGGAATAGACTCCCTCCAGAGGTGGTTCTAGTAAGCTCAGTAGATTGTTTTAAAAAAGGCTTGGATTCTTTCCTTAAAGTGCATAATATACAGTTGCAATAAAAAGTATGTGAACCTTTTTGGAATGATATGGATTTCTGCACAAATTGGTTGTCAGGTCACCTGGGACCAGGTGACAGATGCACTCTGTAGGAGTCAGAAGTGCATCGCTAAGGTAGTGGACCCTAGGACTGACTGCTGCGGATTGAACCCTGGAAGGTTCAGGAAGCAGGTCTACAGGATAACTAACGTGGATCCCAGTGGGAGCTAGAGCATAGATTCCCCAGGGCGCGGAGTCTAAGAACCAGCGGGTGTTCACCAGAGCTTCTAGTGGTGAGGATGGACTGCGCTGCAGTCTGGCTCCAGGCCGTGGCCCCCAGGGTCTCACAGCTCACGCTCACCGTAGACTACAGGAGAAGAGGAAGGAGGCAGCAGGCTGGAATGACAGGAAAGTATGGGGTAAGCCAAAGGTCAGGGCGACTAGCAGAAAAGGATAAACATAACACGCCAATGGTCAGGGTAACAAGCAGACAGGGAGAGTCGAGAACAGGCCAAAGTCGGCAACAGGAATCAGACGTAGGAAACACAGCAAGTACACACGAAGGCTAACACACAATGGTTGATCAGCACTGCTGGCTTGCAGTGCACAGGATAATATAGGGTTCCCTGATAGGGCCTGGGGTGGGGCCATGCTAGAGGAGAGGTTATAAAACCAGTCAGGTGAGAGGCAGCTGGTCTTTAGAGATGAACACATGGAGACAGGTAAGCTGACAGAGAAAACTCTATTGCATAACCATGACAGTACCCCCCTCTTATGAGGCCTCCCCCTCCCCCCGCCTGGGCCCTGGCTTAAAGGGAAACTCCAGATGAAACCTCCTCAACAGACGAGGCGTAAAGATCTCAGATGCAGTGATCCAAGACCTCTCCTCAGGACCAAACCCTTCACAACGTACGAGGTACTGAAGACTGTGAGGGCTAAAGGCTTCTTAGGAATGGGTAAAGGCATAAGAAGATCATCAGGAGTCTGAGCAGGGTCCCCCCAGACCCTTAAAGATAAGCTGGACATTTAACACAGGATCAAACTGGGCAGATGTCAGTGGATCCCTGAGACAAGGTTGGTTAGAAAGTGATGTGTCACAGAAGTCAACCAGAATAGCTTCACTGGGCATAGGCTGAACTGGTGCAGAGGCCGACTGAACAGCATTGCCAGGTGCAACGACCACCAGAATCGCATCACAGGGTGTATCGACTGTGGAACTGGTAGACTAGTCAGCCTGGGTGTGCGTCCAAGGGGGTCCAGGAACAGGCAAAGGTAAATGACCATGTAAACTGGAGTGAATGATCGGCTCAAGTTCACAGGTGGGCTCCTCATCCAGAGTGCCACATGACCCAGAGAGTGCCTCAGCCCGACTATTGCAGGAGACATTCCATAAATCGCTATATGCAGCGGGAAGAGCAGAAGATACTGGGATGGTGGCAACAGGAAGTTTCTCTTTTGGGGTAACCTTGAGTAGGCAGGAAGAGGAAAAGGAGGAACCCCAAGCCAGGATCCGTCCAGCAGTCCAGTCAATGTGTGGAGAATGGAACCGTAAACAAGGAAGAACTAATATGATAGGAGATGAAGCTTTAGGCAAGACAGGGAAGGATATCCACTCCTGGTGGAGTGTCCCTACCGACATCTTAACAGGAAGGGTCTGGAAGCAGATAGGACCCCCTGGGAGAACAGTGCCATCAATCGCCAAGACCACCAATGGCGTTGAAAGGGGCAAAAGGGTAAGTCTCATGGAAGATGCAGTTTCCCAATCTATGAAGTTGCCAGCGGCTCTGGAATCCAGATGTGCCGAGACCAAACGAGAGGAAGCGCCGACATGAAGGAACACAGAAAGAAGAAGATGAGAAGGTGAAGGTGATACTTCAGGGTCTAATACATCACCTTCCATATCGTTTTTCCGGATGAAGAGAACATGTGTCACGGAAATCACCTTTGGCCCCACAATAGAGACACAGGCCCAGAGTTCTGCACCTAGCACGTTCTTCAGGGGACAACTTGGTCCAGCCCAGCTGCATAGGTTCCTCAGCGGGCAGGGGGTGCTCCTCGGATCGAAGAGAAGGGACTGGGAGCTCAAGCTGCCTAAGGAACGGGGAGCGCTGGCGTCTTTTTTCCAGGGCCCTCTCCTGAAAGCGAATATCGATCTGGTTACACAAGGTGATGGCACTGTCCAGATCATCAGGAAGGGATCTTCCTGCTAATTCATCCTTCACTCTATCAGAGAGGCCATGTAAAAAGGTTGCAAATAGAGCCCCATTATTCCAGCTCAATTCAGCTGTGAGGATATGGAACTGAAGAGCATACTGTCCCACAGAAGCGGACTCTTGACGGAGACGTAAAAGAGCGCTAGCCACTGAGGAGACACGACCCAGTTCCTCGAAGATATTCCGAAAAAGTTTCAAGAAATCAGACAGGCTAGAAACCACTGGATCATTCAGTTCCCACAGAGGGGCAGCCCAAGCTAGTCAGGAGGGATATAATATAGGCTACTTTCGCCCAATCGGACAGGAAGTTTTGGGGCTGAAGTTCAAAATGAATCATGCACTGGCTAAGGAACCCCCTGCAAGCCTTGGAGTCCCCAGAGAAATGGGCCAGAACTGGCAGTTGTAATGAATGTGTGGCTGCGACTGGTGCTATAGGTGCAGCAGCAGATAGCGGTTGAGGTTGTTGAACCAGGGGTCCTAATGAGGCCTGAACCTGTTCAAAATGGGATGCCAAATCCTGAAGGAATCGCATCACTTGGGTCTGATGCGATTCCTGGGTCTCAAGTCTGTGAACTAAGCCCTGCAACGGATCATCTGCGGTTAGCTGCACATCAGCCGGGTCCATGGCTGATCAAACTGTCAGGTCACCTGGGACCAGGTGACAGATGCACTCTGTAGGAATCAGAAGTGCACCGCTAAGGTAGTGGACCCTAGGACTGATTGCTGCGGATTGAACCCTGGGAGGTTCAGGAAGCAGGTCTACAGGATAACTAATGTGGATCCCAGTGGGAGCTAGAGAATAGATTCCCCAGGGTGTGGAGTCTAAGAGCCAGCGGGTTTTCACCAGAGCCTCTAGTGGTGAGGATGGACTGCGCTGCAGTCTGGCTCCAGGTCGTGGCCCCCAGGGTCTCACAGCTCACGCTCACCGTAGGCTACAGGAGAAGAGGAAGAAGGCAGCAGGCTGGAATGACAGGGAAGGGGTAAGGGGTAAGCCAAAGGTCAGGGCAACTAGCAGACAAGGATAAACATAACACGCCAAAGGTCAGGGTAACAAGCAGACAGGGAGAGTCGAGAACAGGCCAAAGTCAGTAACAGGAATCAGACGTAGGAAACACAGCAAGTATACATGGAGGCTAACACACAATGGTTGATCAGCACTGCTGGCTTGCAGTGCACAGGTTAATATAGGGTTCCCTGATAGGGCTTGGGGTAAGGTCATGCTAGAAGAGAGGTTATAAAACCAGTCAGGTGAGAGGCAGCTGGTCTTTAGAGATGAACACATGGAGACAGATAAGCTGACAGAGAAAACTCTATTGCATAACCATGACATTGGTCACAAAATGTGATCTGATCTTCATCTAAGTCACAACAATAGACAATCACAGTCTGCTTAAAGTAATAACACACAAAGAATGAAATGTTACCATGTTTTTATTGAACACACCATGTAAACATTCACAGTGCAGGTGGAAAAAGTATTTCTTCCAAACAACTCAACTTTGGTTTCATCTGTCCACAGAATATTTTGCCAGTACTGCTGTGGAACATCCAGGTGCTCTTGTGCAAACTGTAAACGTGCAGCAATTTTTTTTGGACAGCAGTGGCTTCCTCTGTGGTATCCTCCCATGAAATCCATTCTTGTTTAGTGTTTTACGTATCGTAGATACACACAACACTATGTGTAGAGAAAAAGAGGCACAGCACACCAACAACAAAACCTCATTCCAACTGTGAAGTATGGTGGTGTGGGCAATCATGGTTTGAGGCTGCTTTGCTGCGTTAGGGCCTGGACGGATTGCTATCATCGAAGGAAAAATGAATTCCCAAGTTTATCAAGACATTTTGCAGGAGAACTTAAGGCCATCTGTCCACCAGCTGAAGCTCAACAGAAGATAGATGTTGCAACAGGACAACGACCCAAAGCATAGAAGTAAATTAACAACAGAAAGGCTTAAACAGAAGAAAATACACCTTCTGGAGTGGCCCAGTCAGAGCCCTGACCTCAACCTTATTGAGATGCTGTGGCATGACCTCATGAAAGTGATTCACACCAGACATCCCAAGAATATTGCTGAACTGAAACAGTTCTGTAAAGAGGAATGGTCAAGAATTACTCCTGACCGTTGTGCACGTCTGATCTGCAACTACAGGAAATGTTTGGTTGAAGTTATTGCTGCCAAAGGAGGTTCAACCAGTTATTAAATCCAAGGGTTCACATACTTTTTCCACCTGCACTGTGAATGTTTACATGGTGTGTTCAATAAAAACATGGTAACATTTAATTCTTTGTGTGTTATTAGTTTAAGCAGACTGTGATTGTCTATTGTTGTGACTTAGATGAAGATCAGATCACATTTTATGACCAATTTGTGCAGAAATCTATATCATTCCAAAAGGGTTCACATACTTTTTATTGCAACTGTATATAGAAATACAACCCTCCCAAAATAATGAAGGTGGTGTAAACTTAATTAGGAACAACAAGTCAACTGATAACACCTGGGGATGATTAAACAGAGGTCATAAATCCCATTATGGAAAGGGTTAAACAAAACATTAATCATTTATTTCACATAAGTGCATTATAAAAAAAAACAAAAAAAAAAAAACAAAGCACCATCTATTACCATAGCATAAGTTAATTGATTATTTGAAAAAGAGATTGACATTCATACTGTTATTCATACCAAGCAGAACCCTGGTGTTAAGCATGTGGATCCACCACATCTCATGTTGAAGCAGGATGCAATGTATATCTCTCCCTCTTGGAGGTCTCTTAACCACTTCGCACCCACGCTATAGCCGAAAGCCAGCTTCAGCGCGGACGCCAATTGCCGGGAGGGCATCCCTGGATATCCTCCTGTTTACTTCTGCGATGCGCGCTCCCACGGGCGCGCATCTGGAAAATTCTGTGCTGGCCATGTTCCTTGGACACAGCCAGTCACAGATCGCTGTAAATGGCCAATCACAGTGGCTGTTTACAGCGCAATCGGAGCTTCCAATGAGAGATGATCTCATATGTAAACATATGAGATCATCTCTCATCGCCGACTCTCCCTCCTCACATAGAGACAGCGTGTGAAGAGGGAGAGCTAACGGCTGCAGCGTGAGTGTCAGAAAAAAAAAAACGGAAAAAAAGTGAACACAGTACCTCAGTGCCAACTGTCCCCACTGTCATCTGTCCCCACTGCCATCTGTCCCAGCTGCCATCTGTCAGTGCCATCTGTCCCCAATGCCATCTGTCAGTGACATCTGTCTCCACTGCCATCTGTCAATGCCATCTGTCCCCACTGCCATCTGTCCCCACTGCAATCTGTCCCCACTGCCATCTGTCACTGCCATCTGTCCCCACTGCCATCTGTTCCCAGTGCCATCTGTCCCCAGTGCCACCTGTCAGTGCCATCTGTTCACAGTGCCATGTATAAGTGCCATCTGTCATCAGTGCCACATATTAGTGCCATCTGTCATCAGTGCCATGTATCAGTGCCATCTGTCATCAGTGCCACCTGTCAGTGTCACGTGCCATCTGTTATCAGTGTCATGTGTCATCAGTGCCATGTATCAGTGCCATCTGTTATCAGTGTCATGTGTCATCAGTGCCACGTATCAGTGCCATCTGTCATCAGTGTCACGTGTCATCAGTGCCACATATTAGTGTCATCTGTCATCAGTGCTACGTATTAGTGCCATCTGTCATCAGTGCCACGTATTAGTGCCATCTGTCATCAGTGCCACGTGTAATCAGTGCCACATATTAGTGCCATCTGTCATCAGTGTCATGTGTCATCAGTGCCACGTATTAGTGCCATCTGTCATCAGTGCCACGTATTAGTGTCATCTATCTGTCATCAGTGCCACATCAATGTCATCAGTGCCACGTATAAGTGCCACGTATCAGTGCCATCTGTCATCAGTGCCACGTCAGTGTCACGTATCCTTGTCCTGGTGCTCCAGGGCCTTCAAAAGTGTAATAGGTTGTCAACAAGTTAGATGTGTAATTTATGTTTCTGAACACGTGACATGGCTCCCTGCATGTTGGGCCTCTGTATGTGGCTAGGCTGTGAAAAAGTACCACACATGTGGTATCGTAATACTCAGGAGGAGTAGCAGAATGTATTTTGGGGTGTCATTTGCGGTATACACATGCCATGTGAGAGAAATAACCTATTACAATGACAATTTTGTGGGGAAAAAAAAATCTTCATTTTGCAAAGAATTGTGGGAAAAAATGACAACATCAAAAACCTCACCATGCATCTTACTAAATACCTTGGAATGTCTAAAAAAGGGGTCATTTGGGGGTTATTTGTACTTTCCTGACTTCTTTGGGTCGCAAGAAATTAGATAGGCCGTCAGTACATCAGGTGTGATCAATTTTTTATGATTTGCACCACAGCTTGTAGACTCTATAACTTTCACAAAGACCAAATAATATCCACTAATTTGGGTTATTTTTACCAAAGGTATGTAGCAGTATAAATTGTGGCAACAATAATGAAGAAAAATTCATAATTTGCAAAATTTTATCATAGAAACTAAGAAAAATGCGTTTTTTTCCAAAATTTTCGGTCTTTTTTCATTTATAGTGCAAAAAATAAAAAACTCAGAGGTGCTCAAATACCACCAAAAGAAAGCTCTATTTGTAGGACAAAAAATTCATTTGGGTACAGTATTACATGACTGAGTAATTGTCATTCAAAGTGTGAGAGTGCTGAAAGCTGAAAATTGGTCTGGGCAGGAGGGGTTTTAAGTGCCCAGTTGTCAAGCGGTTAATCTGTTCCAGACCGAAGAAAGAAAAAGAGTCAAGATTCCCTCCATGTATTGTCCTAAAATGTTTGGATACATTTGAAATGTTTTTAGCATTTAAATTATTTGTATCATTGTAATGTTCTGATATGCTGGTTCGTAAATGACGGATAGTACAACCTACATATGCACAACATTAAACAACATACTGTATATCACTGACTTACGCCGCATACACACGATCGGAATTTTCCGACGGAATTCCACTCAAGCTTGGCTTGCATACACATGGTCACACAAAAGTTCTCTGAACTTTTGACCGTCAAGAATGCGGTGGCGTACAACACGTACGAAGGCACTAGAAAAGGGAAGTTCCATACGAAGCGCGCCACTCTTTGGGCTCCTTCTGCTAATCTCGTGTTTATCTCATGTTAGTAGAAGTTTGGTGAGAGATGATTTACGCTTTTCAGCCTCGTACTTTTCAGATCGTTACTGCTCTTCAGTTTGTGCTTGTGGGTTCGTATCTGTTCTTCAGTGCGTCTAGTCAGTTCGTATCTGGGTTTCAGTGCGTATTATTATTATTATTATTACAGTACGTATTTGTTTTCCAGTGCGTTCTTGTCTGTTCGTTTCTGATTTTCAACTTGCTCTTCTCAGGCCTTTCTGTTTTTCAGTGCATTCTATTAGTTCGTTCTGAACAGCCGGCCATTTTGAAGCCATGTTGTGGTTATGTATTTGTCGTAGAGTACATGCTGTGCGAGGGCTTGGTGTTGGGGTTTTTGTTTTGACCCAAGCCCAGTCCATGAACAGGGTGGGGAGGAGTTCATGGATGAAGAATTGGTTGCTCCAGCGTGACCACTTCTATCATATGCCTTTGTTGCGGGAGATCCAGGAGAATAATCCTGATGATTTCAGGAATTTTCTCTGGATGACGGACCCCGTTTTTCACCGTCTGTTGGCTTTGCTGTCCCCCTATATTATGAATCAGGACACCTGCATGTGGCAAGCCATCACTCCCGAGCAGAGGCTAGTCGCCACGTTGCGGTACTTGGCGACAGGGAGAAGTCTGCAGGACCTCAAGTTATCGACAGGGATCTCCCCCCAGGCTCTGGGAATCATTATTCCAGAGACCTGTTCTGACATCATTCAGGTCCTGCAGAGGGACTATATTAAGGTAAGATTTCTCCTTTAACATTACATTCTATGTATTTAATGTTTGCTAATGTATTGTATTTATTTCATCATTCCCTAATTACCATGATTGTAAGATGCTGTAAATGTCCTCTTTTTCCTTATACATGCTGGAAGCTTTTAATGCTCCTTTTTTGTCCTTCATGCATATTTGCCTTCACTAACCTCCCCAGCATGCTATCCTGAGCCCATATACACCTAGCCTAATCACATAACAATGTATTTTGTCAGCTCCATTGTAATGCTTTGCCCTAAACACCCCATGGTATTGTTGTCCTTAAATTCAGGCAGAGTGCCAGAGGCTTTTTTTGGGGTCCCAAACTCATCTAGAACCCCCCTAAAATTTTTACAATGGGCCTTCAGAGAGGGTGAGGAATCTGATAAGTGTACCTTATCTTTTTGTCTTTAAATACTCCTTAAAATAAATGTTATACTGATGTTGGCCAAGAATGTTTGTGCCTAATCTGCTTGCAATGTTATGTGCAAAAGTACTAATTTTATTTTTTCTGATTTGACTCCACAGTTTCCTTCAGTGCCAAGGGAATGGCAGACTGTGGCCTCCCAGTTTGCCGAGCATTGGTACTTTCCCAACTGCGGAGGGGCAATCGATGGGAAACATGTCCACATTGTCCCACCACCCCACTCGGGTTCATACTATTTTAACTATAAGGGGTTTCATAGTACCGTGTTGATGCCGGTGATGTCGGCGACATATGAGTTTTTATATGTGGACGTGGGGAAGAATGGCTGGATGTCGGATGGTGGAGTGTTTGCCCAGACTGAGTTCTGCTGATGTCTCCAGAGTGGTGGCTTGGGATTGCCACCTGCTAAAGAGAACATGGAAGGACTCCCATTTGTGTTTATTGCAGATGAAGCATTTGGTCTGGATGAACATCTGATGAGGCCATCCCCCCAGAGGACCCTCACCCGGAGAAGGGGGTTTTTAATTACTGTCTAGCCAGAGCCAAGAAGAGTGGTGGAGAATGCGTTTGGTATAATGGCCAGCTGGTTCCGCCTATTCCTTACGGCAATCAACATTGCGGAGTATAAACTGAATCACATAGTGCTAGCGTGCTGTATTCTTCATAATTATTTAAGGAGAAATGCTCCAAATTATTTGGCCTCAGTTGGGCCTGAGGCTGCAATCCAGGACATAAATGATGGCCCTGGAAGCTGTCCCTCAAAAGCACCAGTGATGTGCGGCAAAAGTATCTGGACTATTTTATGGTTTGGGGGGCCATTGCTATGCCAGCAATTTTTTTTTGGACAGGAAAATTGGTAGCTTGAGGAGTACATACAAGAAGGAGCATCATAAGGTTCTGGCATCCCAGAGGTCAGGAGCAGCAGCAGAGGACGTGTATGTACCCAGTCTGTGGTACTATGACAAAATTCATTTTCTGGAAGACCAGACTGAAGTGAGGTCATCACTTTCCACACTTCCTTCCAACCCAGCAGAGGCTTCCAAGGACCAGCCTGGGCCTTCCATCCAGGAAGAAGTGGAGGAGCCTAGCTTGAGACAGGTATAGTATTTTTCTACATATTTCTTGTCCTAAAATTAATGATGTTAACTAGATGTTATTATTGATAAGAAATTAATAATTGAACAAAAAGTGTTTTACATATCAATAGACAGTAGTGGCCAAAAATGATTGGGACAAGAATGAAAAATGCTGGGGTTTCAGAATGATAGTCTTTTCTATTTATTAACATTCAATTTGCAACAGTCATGAGCTGAAAATCGTTTGTGATTGATGAAGCAAAAACTAAAACTATGTCCCTTTTTTATACACAGGAAAGCCTCAGCCAGGATGAGGGTCTGGAATGTGGCAGCCAGGAGGTGGCAGGGGAAAGTGGCAGCCAGGAGGTCACAGGGGGAAGTGGCAGCCAGGAGGTGGCCGGGCCCAGTGGACTGACTCAATCCCAGGTCCCTCCCCTCCGCCTTCCACCCAAAAGGCCCAGGAAGGGGAGAAACATGGAGGAGGCAGCACTTGCCCTCATTCAGGATGCTCATGCGACCCCGAGAGACCCCCCCCCAGCGTTCAGGAGGTCTATGGCTGCATAGTAGCAGCGAAAATGCAGGAAATGGAGGAGTGACCTCTTATGTGAGAACATAATTTTACAGATCCTAAATAAGGGGTTGAGTGGCCAAATGACAGAAAATACACACCTTTCTGAGTTTGTCCATCCTCCTCCTCCTCCTACACCTCCTCCACCTCCTCCCACAACTCAACGAACAAAGTCATAGAGTGCAGGAAAGCATGGAAGACAAGAGAGTGATGGCCTGGGTTCAGTCTGGTCTGACAGAAGATGCAGGCTGTGGTAGTACCACAGCCTGGGGACATATGTGATATACTGCTGTTCCTAATCTCTCGGAGTCCAGGACCAGATTGTGCTCCCTATTGTATGGACTCCTCAGGCTACCAATTTTCTTTTTCAAATAGTTGATGTGTCCCCTGAGGTACAAAGGCTTCGCAAATTTCTGCAGTTTCTCCAGCGTTGCCTTCCCTCTTTCTTTCGTTATTACCCAGAATAAATGGTAATTTTGTTTTAAAAAAATACTTGGCTATGTGTTTTTATTAAAAAAGGACAGTTTGTTTATGAGTAGGCAGGTTCATTTAAAAAATACAATGTCAAATTAACAAGGGACGCCAACACCAACCTCCTTGAGGTTAAAAAATACAATATAATGTTGTTGTGGTAAAAAAAAAAAAATATGGAGATCACTAGGAAATAATTTTAAAATAATCAAAAAAAGGAGATCTTGATATAAATAAAAAAAGTGAAAAAAATCACTATAAAAAATAATTCTAAACATTATTATGGAGATCTGGCTTTAAAAGCTAAAAATATTATTAAGGCGATCACAAAAAATAATAAAGAAATAAGTTTGTTAGAACTCTGTGTGAATATCAGCAGCAAAATACTTCATTCTTCTAGCATTATAAAGCACAAAAAAATGCGCCGCATTAAAAGATCCAAAAATTTACAGCGTAACAAATGTGCCATCTCCATTACGAACGCTAGTTTTACCAGACCGAGCGCTTCCGTTTCGTACTTGATTCTGAGCATGCGTGTTTTTTTGCACGTCGAAATTGCATACAGACGAATGGAATTTCCGATAGGAACTTTTTCTGACGGGAAAATAGAGAACCTGCTCTCAATCTTTTGCTGGCGGGAATTCTGCCAGCAAAAGTCCGATGGAGCATACACACGGTTGGAATTTCCGACCAAAAGCTCACATCGGACTTTTGCTGATGGAATTTCCGATCGTGTGTATGGAGCATTAGAGCTACAATTGGTAACATTTTTGAGGGAATACATTTTACCTGTGTATTTTATCTGCATATAAAATAGGAAAATGTGGTTACAAAATGTGCTGTTTTCCTACTGCGTGTGATTGCTTTTTAATTTTAGGACTCAATGCACCACTTATCAAGGTATTTTGATCTTTCTCTTCTACTTTAGTCCTGCCTCTGTTTATCAGATGCTCCTTTTATCGTGGTTTCCTTATACATACTTTCCGTACACACAAGCGGAATTTCCGACAGAAAGAGTTCGATGGGAGCTTTTCATCGTATATTCCGACTGTGTGTATGCCCCAGCTAACTTTTTCCGTCGGAAATTCAGACGGACTTAGAAAGAGAACATGTTCTATATTTTTCCGATGGAACGAATCTATCGGAAAAAACACTCGTCTGTATGCTGTTCCGACACACCAAAAATGACGCATGTTCTGAAGCAAGTACGAGAAGGAAGCTATTGGCTACGTACTGGCTATTGAACTTCCGTTTTCTAGTCCCATTGTACGTCACCGCATTCTGTACGGTCGGAATTTGGTGTGACTGTGTGTATGCAAGACAGCTTGAGCGGAATTCAGTCAAAATTCTGTCGGAAAAACCTTCAGAGATTATTCCGACGGCAAAACCGGTCATGTGTACAGGGCATTAGTCTCTCTGAAACAATGGCACACTCCTGAATAAAGTCATCTTGTTCAGAGCAATTTTTCCTAGCTCTCACAAATTCCCCCACTGGTAATGCTTGAATGATGTGTGTGGGGTGACAACTTGTGGTGAGCAGGAGTGAATTGCCAGTACACTATTTTCTAAACGTTTTAGCGGTAACTGTACCACTGTCTGTGTGTCCAATTAAAGTTATGTCCAAATAATCAATATTTTCAGAGCGAGAGTTATAACTAAACTCCAAATTTAAATGATTATTATTGAGGTATCGGATGAATGAATCTATCATTGAGATCGGACCCTTCTACGCTAGGATTAGGTCATCTATGAAACAACAGTACCAATCAATATACACTCTGAAAGGATTGTTATGAGTGAAGAGAAATATTTCCTCCCACCAGCCCATATACAAATTTGCCAACAAGTGGGAAAACTTGACCATCATTTAGGAACCTTGGCATTGTATATAAAACCTGGAATCAAACATTAAATAATTGTGTTTCAATAAAAATTCAAAAGCCAAGTACAAAAACTCACATAATTCCTGGCTGTAAAAACTGTATGATGTAAGATGGCATTTAAAATCTTCAAGAGCTAAATGATGCAGTATGCAAAAATATAACGCCTTAACATCAACAGTAATCCAAGTGTTGGTTGCAGACCATTTGATATCATGTGTATGGGCCAAAAGATAAGGGATATCCCTAAGATATCCTGGTAGTCGAGTAACAAGGGGTTTTAGCAACCCACTCACTAAGTCTTTCCAATAGGGACCCTATACCCGCTACAATGGGGTGTCCGTGAACAGGAGAATTCTTCTTATGGACTTTATAACTGTCATGCCCCGTACACACGGTCGGATTTTCCGACGGAAAATGTGTGATAGGACCTTGTTGTTGGAAATTCCGACCGTGTGTAGGCTCCATCACACATTTTCCATCGGATTTTCCGAAACACAAAGTTTGAGAGCAGGATATAAAATTTTCCGACAACAAAATCCGTTGTCGGAAATTCTGATCGTGTGTACACAAATCCGACGGACAAACTCCCACGCATGCTCAAAATAAATAAAGAGATGAAAGCTATTGGCCACTGCCCCGTTTATAGTCCAGACTTACGTGTTTTACGTTACCGCGTTTAGAACAATTGGATTTTCCGACAACTTTGTGTGACCGTGTGTGTGCAAGACAAGTTTGAGCCAACATCCGTCGGAAAAAATCCTAGGATTTTGTTGTTGGAATGTCCGAACAAAGTCCGACCATGTGTACAGGGCATCAGTGTCCAAAATCACAACCAACCCTACAAAAGAGGGATATATATATTGCATCCTGCTTCAGCGTGAGATGTGGTGGATCCACATGCTTAACATCAGGGTTCCGCTTGGTATGAATAACTTATGTTATGCTAATAGATGGTGCTTTGTTATTGCTTTTTTGATGCACTTGTTTGAAGTAAATGGTTAATGTTCTGTTTAACCCTTGCCATAATAGGATTACTGACCTCTGTTTGATCATCCCTAGGTGTTATCAGTTGATTTGTTGTTCTTAAGTTTACAGCCCCCCTTATTTTCTAAGGCTTAATGTACACAGGATGTTGTAAAACCTCTCCTGAATGATTTGACTTGACAGATAGTAACTGACGTTTAAAAAAGGTTGTTTTGCGAGGCGCATGCGTGGTAGCTCTCAAGATGGCCGCGGACATCTAGAGCTCCGAGCCACCACGGCCCCCTCATAGCCACCGGAGCTTACAGAGCACTCCCCCACACTCCACAAAGGGACGCACGAACGGGGTAACCCCAAGGAACCCACCGATGACCACAGCGCAGGTGAAGAGAAACCTCTCACACCAGATGACAGCCGCGGCAGACTCCTCAGCTATGCCAAGATGGCGGCCGCTCCATGAGGAACTCTCACAGCAGAAGATCCAGAGGACTCCATTGCATACCAGGACTCGATCCCTCCGCCATCCCCAGCTGCACCTGGCCACCTCTCCCACATCCACGGAGTCTCTGCTGGGCAGACTGAACACAGGTCTCCCCTCTATCCCCATGCTGGATCCTAACACAGGCATGCTCCTGGCTGTGAGTGAAGCTAATGAAGTTACTCCTACCCCCATTGACTTCCCCTCATCCATCCACGCAGATCTGCAGCACATAGGAATGAGGATTGACATGATAGAGAAAAAAGCTGATCAATCAGTAGCAGGGATTAATCAAAATTCTGCGAGGCTCCAAGATGTGCAAGATCAACTAGAAACCACATTCGCAAAGATTGATGACCTCAAGAACAGATCAAGACGCTACAACTTTAGGATTAGGGGGCTCCCTGAATCAGAAAAAGAGCTTCAATCGGCTGTCAAATCACTCATTAAAGGACTTATCCCAGATATTGCAGATCACCACCTAGAACTGGATGGAGCACACAGGGCCCTACAACTCCCCAGGGACATAATTGTATTTCTTCTATTCCACTTCTATTCCGTAAAAGAGTAAGTGATGAAGATGCCAAGGAGCTCTGATACTCTCACATTAAATGGGTACAAAATCCAGATTTTTGCCGATCTATCCCCCTACATGGTTCAGAAAAGAAGGTCGCTTAAGCATCTACTCCAGATCCTGATCGATAAGGAAATCACATATAGATGGTCATATCCTCTCCGCCTGAACTTTTCCTTTAGGAAGAAAGGTTACAGCTTCTCTTCTTTTGTAGAGGGGGAACGCTTTTTGCTGTACCTCGGCCTGATCGCACAAGAGTCCCCCTCCTTCCAAGCCAACAAAGGACCCCCCTCCTCCACAAAGAGGCCCCCGCCAACAAGCCCGCTGCAACCCACTTGGCTGAAACCGAACTCTAAGAGATCCAAAGAAAACCTACCAATTGGCAGACTCCCCCTAATAGATCAGGGCCCTGATCTGTGACTTTGTTCTCTTTTTACACCCATTTGGGGTGCTTCCCCTGATTCCCCCTTTTTGAGGTTTCCCGCCGGGACTGTCCTCACCTCTTCGTTGACCCAGCTGAAGCATATCCCCCCTCTTTGGCAGGATTGGCAACTGCTGAGCAACAGGAGACTCCAGATTTGGGCCCGGGCGAGGGTGGATGGGACTACTCTTTTAGCCCCTTAAGGGGCTCCTACTGACTGCTGGCTGCCTAGCATAAGTGGCCTTCCATTTCTACATAGTTATGTAATACCTCAAGAATGTTTTCCGCCCCTACGAGGGGAGCCTTAGTTTTTACCCCCTGATAGGTGGAAACTGTTTACTATGGTTAAAGTTGTTCTTTTTAACATGTTCCTCTAACCTTCTTCTCTGAAGAGTTGGTTTGGTAAGCGACTCCGGTGGAGCAGGTGCTCTTACATAATATACTTGTGGGGGTTTACCCCATCACAAGCTGTCTAGCTGCCACCCTGAGCTGGGCCTGGGTTCCCCCCTGGACCCCCAGCTCTTTGGGCTGGGGTGGATGCTGGGCCTGGGAAATGTTACCGGTGCTCTAGTTTGTTTAATGTTAGTTCCTGTCATGGGGCACTCTGTACTATATGCATTTTGAATTTCCTCAACAAGCTTGATTTTTGGTGGCGGGGCTGTGGTGGACCTAGTGCACCTACATTAGTATCTATGGGCATCCTAGGTGCCCTAGTATTCTTCCCAGATTCCCTGCAGTCAGGGCATTCCGAACCTCTCAGGTTAATGGGTAGGAGATGGCAAGTCCATTCCACCCCCTGAGGTGGGAGGGGGTCGGGGGGCCCACGGGTACTTCGTTATTGTCATTATCTTATGAACATAAGCACTTTGATTCATGTTTACACTTGTCTAACCCCCTTCTCTTTTTTCATCCCCTTTCTTCTTTACCTTGCTTTCTCTCATTTGAGTGACTCCAGGCTTCACAGCACCTCCTGGCCTCCCGTCCCAGGTCCCCGGGCGTTGAAACTTCTGTCGACTGGGTTTCCCTATGAGTCCTTCCCTTCAGGAAAAGGTAGGCTACAGATCTATTTAGCGGAACCCTCACCTCTGATCCATGGCTAACACAACTCACACCTCACCTACACTCAAACTTATCACGTATAACACTCAGGGACTAGATTCCCCCATCAAACGTAGGAAACTCTTCCAACTATATCATTTCATGCACACAGACATTGTCTTGCTACAAGAGACCCATTTCCCAGCTACATACAAACCCACGTTTTTCCACCAGTGATACCCCCAATTTTTCACTGCATCAGCAGATAACCAAAATGAAAGGGGTGTCCATCTGCTTTGCAAAACACATTAACCTCTCACAACCAGAAATTATAGCAGACCCCTTAGGCCGCTACATATTAGTCTCTGGCTCTATTGATGGGGAGATGTACACCTTTGTATCATTCATATTACACCCCCAGAAAGGGTCAAAGACACTTCTTCGAAACTCTGCTAAACAATCTGCAAGGACATCTGAAGGGGTTAGTTTTCATTGGTGGAGATTCTAATACCGCCTTTGATTTCTCCCTAGACAAATTGCCAGGCGGGAAACCGAAACCCAAACGCCCTTCCAAACAAAGCTTGAATGTAGCACAATTGCTCCAGGGCTGGTTGACATTTTGAGAGAGGTCAACCCCCATATGAAAGACTATACCAACTTCTCTGCTACCCACAACTCCTATGCCAGGATAGACCAAATCTTCAAGCACTCCACAACAATCCCGTTGATCAGAGGATCTAAAATTATAGACACCCCCTTGTCAGATCACTCGATAGTTACCCTGTTTACGCAGAGATCATCAGGATCTAGACGACCCTTTTGTTGGCGTCTGAATGAGTCCCTCCTGAGTGACCCAATTCAATGCACCTTACTGCAGACAGCCATTAAAGAGTATTTCCTTGTTAATGAGACCAGCGAGGTCTCTCCGACGACTGTCTAGGCGGCACATAAGTCGATCCACAGGGGGAAACTCATCCAGCTTGCTTTGAAACTTAAGGCTGAACACAGGGCTGATACACTAAAGCACACAGAGGAATTTCGTCCTCTAGCGAAGGCACACAAACATAATCCCACGTCACTGGCTAAACTAGACACGGTCCATGCCCCTCTCAACTTGACCCTTACAACGGCAGCAGAAAAACACCTCAGGTGGACCGGGGCCAAATACTATTCCCAAAAAGACAAGATTGGATCCAGTCCACTTGCTGTCAAGTTAAGTCCTAAACAACGCACACTAGCCTTCCCCAAAATTTGTGCTGCATCAGGGGACTTAACACAAAACCAGACTAAAATAATGGACGGCTTTCTACAATTCTACACTGACCTGTACAAACTGATCACAACCCCCCCAGACTACTTCAGGACACTTTTCTTGATAACCTCCCATTGCCATCACTAACTAAAGACCACAGGGACCTTCTCGAGAGTCCGTTCACCCAGGAGGAGATACTAGACACCATTAGGTCCCTTAAACTAGGTTCCTCGCCTGGGCTGGATGGTATGGTTTTTCCACTGGCTATTACAAAAAATGTGGCCCCTGCCTGGCCATGCACCTGGCATGGTTATTCAACTCTCTCAGGAATGGAGCCCCCCTTGGCACTGATCTCAACTCAGCTTATATCTCAGTCATCCCCAAACTGGGTAAGGATGCAAGTGAGGTTGGTAACTATCGTCCAATCTTGCTTATAAATAACGACATTAAAATAATGACTAATGCCGCATACACACGAGCGGACTTTTCGACCGGACTGGTCCGACGGACCGAGTCCGGCGGACAATCTGATCGTGTGTGGACTTCATTGGACCTTCAGCAAACTTTTCCAAATCAGAAATTCTGACGGACTTTAGATTTGAAACATGCTTCAAATCTTTCCGACGGACTCGAGTCCGGTCAAAAAATCCGCTCGTCTGTATGCTAGTCCGACGGACGAAAACCCACGCTAGAGCAGCTATTGGCTACTGGCTATCAACTTCCTTATTTTAGGCCGGTCGTACGTCATCACGTACGAATCCGTCAGACTTTGGCGTGATCATGTGTAGGCAAGTCCGTTCGTTCAAAAGTCCGTCGGAAGTCCGTCGGAAGTCCGTCGGAAGTCCGTCAAAAGTCCGTCAAAAGTCAGTCGAAAGTCCGTCGGAAAGTCCGTCGGACCAGTCCGGTCAAAAAGTTTGCCCGTGTGTACGCGGCATAAGATTCTTGCGAATAGAGTAGCGAGTTTTATTTCTTCTTACATCCACAGAGATCAGGTGGGCTTCATCCCTGGGAGACAGGGACCGGACCAGATTCAGAGAAAAATGAATATTATCTCCTTACTCAAATCGTGGTGGGACGGAGGACCCACTCAAAAAGGTTTTCTAATTTCCATAGATCTTCACAAGGCCTTTGACTCAGTGGACTGGGCATATCTGACTGAAATCTTGGGTAGATGGGGTTTCGACCCTTACTTTCTAAACATAATTCACTCTCTTTATTCAACCCCGATCGCGCAAGTACGCCTGATGGGCAGATACTCCTTCTCCATAGGCAAGGGCACCAGGCAGGGCTGCCCGCTTTCTCCCCTCCTCCATCGAAACCTTGGCCATTGCAATCCGATTGAACCCTGACATCAAGGGGGTAATTTGCGGAGACCAGGAACATAAGTGCACATTATACGCAGATGACCTTCTCCTTTATATTACCTTTCCACTAACATCTACTCCTACGGTATATAGGATATTGCAGAATTTTAGTAAGGTCTCTGGGTTGCGGGTTAACATGGATAAATCTACATCTTTAAACTTATCAGTTCCTCCGGACCTGCTCAAATAGCTTTCACACAACTTTGCCTTCTCATGGGCTCCTACCGCAATTCCATACCTAGGCATCAAGCTGACGCCAGACATCAACAATCTCTTTAAAGAGAACTATCCCCCTATGATACACAAATGTAGAGGAGACCTGGAAAGGTGGTCGAAGTGTGTTCCAGCCTGGCTGGGCAGAGTCCACGCGGTTAAGATGACCCTTCTCCCCTGACTATTATATTTCGCTCTCTCCCAATCCCGATAAAGAAACAATTCCTCAGTAAATTACAGTCTGCTAAAGTCTGATTTGTTTGTGGTAATAAAAGATACAGATGCTCCATGGGAATTCTTCTCCAATTAAAATCTCAGGGAGGGCTGGGCCTGCCAAACCTCTGGTGGTATTACCAAGCAGTTTAACTCACACAAATTTCCACGGTTTTCTCTAGAGGTCCAAAGCCTGATTGGCTCTTTATGGAAAGACAAGCCATTCCCTTGAATACAATAGACTATCTTCTTTGGTGTGACGCAAAACCTAGACCAGCAATAATGTCACCCAGGGCTTTTTTTCAGCGGGAACGCGGGGGAACGCAGTTCCGGCACCACCACCACTGAATGTATGTAATGGCAAGGAGTGCTGGGTTGTGCTACAGTGTCTATTGATGCTGGCTTCTGATGGATCTATTGTTGCTGGAGGGGATCTATTTCTGCAGAAGGGTTGATTGCTGCTGGGGAGGTCTATTGTTGCTGGTGGGAATATATTGTTGCTGGGGTGGGTCTTATGTTGCTGGGGGGTCAGTTGTCACTGAGAAGGATCTATGGTTGAGGGAGCAGTCTATTATAGCTGACTGCTAGAGGGTCTATTGTTGCTGGGTGGTATTTTATTGTAGGTGGTCCATTGTTGCAGGGGGGGATCTATTGTTGCTGGTGGGTCTATTGTTGTTGGCTGTGTGGGGTCTATTTTATTGCTTTTCTTGTTATCAATAACACATTCCATACAAATTACTTAGTACCACAAATGTTACTTGGTTCTGTATTCTCTAAAAGGGGCAGTGCTGGGAGGTGGGTAGGGGGTGGAACCAAGGACTGGTGTTCAGAGGTAGGTAGGGGCAAAGACAATGGGTAACTCCCAAAAGGGGGAGTTCCTGCACCTATTCTCTGTGAAAAAAGCCCTGATGTCGCCTACCCTCTCTGACTCTGTGGCCCTGTGCTCCAAGCTTTACTCACAATACTCCCTGATCTCTCCCTTGAAGCTATTAGCACACCTATTCCATAATGCTATTTTCCCCCCGGGGATGAACATTAAAGCCTTCCAATGGTGGACGGATAAGGGCCTCTACCGAATTGGTCATTTCCTCTCCCCGACAGGTCCGCTTACCCTGTCCCACTGCAGGAAGAAACTGGAAATGCCGATTCGGAACTATTTCGATTTTCCCTAATCTCTCATTTCTTGCAATCCATCTGGACCATCAAAACAGAACCCCCCACAATAACCCCTTACAGACACTGGTGCTCAAACACCATGGATCAGAAGGGGGGTTTCGATGATATATGCAGCCGTGGTGACAAATGTGGACATACCAGCATATGATCGGCCTGGGAGGAGGACACGGGCAGCACTTGGACTACCACGGACTGGTTCCGCGCGTCTCAGCGTGCATTTAAAGGTATTCTCAACATATTTCTTATAGAAGCCAGCCTCAAAGTATTGACTAGGTGGTATTATGTCCCCTCTAGACTGGCAATGATCTATCCAGGGACCTCTCCCTATGCTTTAGGGGATGCGAGTTGGAGGGCTCGATGCTCCACATATGGTGGACTTGTACCCGCATCAGATCGTTCTGGCAGAAGGTATTTTGCACCATCAGTTCCATAACAAATGAAGTGGTCACCCCTGACCCTAACATAGCACTACTAAACCACCCCATACCGGACCTTCCTAAATACTCGCAAGCACTGTCGTTCTACATATTATTGGGTGCCAAGGTAACGCTAGCTATGGTCTGGAAAAACCCCACCGTCGCATTCCAGGGGTTCAAAAGGAAAGCCTCTTGGATAATGGCACAAGAAAATATAGTAGCAAAACTTAAACATAAAATAGGGAAGTTTAGTGCCATTTGGGAACCCTGGGCCTCCTACTGTAATATTCCTATCTTCTCAGGTATTCCACCCAGAGCTACGGACGATCCTGGTCCTCTTTGAACCCTTCTCTTCACACATGTCTCTCTCCCTCACACGTTTTCTCCTCCTCACTGTCTGGGACACTCTGCTCCCAATCCCCTTTCACATTAAGCAAGACTTATCACAAGCCCTGAATTGGAGTTAGAAATTACTTCAGGTCAAGCTAACAGAGTAAGGTCTCCTCTGCTATTCTACAGAGAAGACACTGTTAAGCCAGAATTAACATGAGAATTGGTTAGTGTCTTATTAGTCACATTTACCTGTGAGCCAGTAGTAAGACTAAAGGAGGGTGGGGCTTGGAACCCCGGGAGGAACTGGGCACTTAGAGTTCCCAAAGGAGTGGGGTGCGGGGAACTTCCCGGGGTGATCAGCTGGCACACTCAAGTTATTTTCTGGCTTTCCCTCTAACAGATTTTCTGTCGCAGTGCGACAAGGATCGGGTTCGGGTTTTTTCAGCCGGAATGGCCGACTCATGAAACAACGGCTTGATTCAGGGTTGCTTGTTAGTCTAGACCATGTCTCATAAGATTTCCACTAGTTCTCTCATGTTATGAAGTTGTTCTTATGCTTCTTTCAATTTAACTGCTTTAAAAGTTATGTACTGGAACCATTTGGTTATATGACAAATTTGGCACTGTCTTGTACCCCTATTACTGTCATATCTGAACATTTTCAATAAATAATTTAAACTTAAAAAAAAAAAAAACTGTTTTGCAACGTTTACATGCCGCATTTGTGTTTAGAGACTTTTTTTTTCAAATAGTCAAAAATGTATTTCCATTAAAAACGCCTGTAAACGAAACACAGCTAAATGCGAGTTACCGCATTTACAGGCTGTTACAGTCCTGAACGCATTTTTTTGCTTTCCAAAAAATGCTTCTAGACTCAACTGCCTAGAAATTACTATAAACGACCCTGTGTACATGGACAGATATCAGAGGAGAGTTCAGGGGCAGCTGAAAAAACACCCAACTGCTCCTAAATGTCAGTTTACCCGCAGCAGTATACATGAAGCTTAATGAAGAAGCTGTCGAGCTACCTGCTTGCATGTGTTATGGCTTCACAAGAACTTTGCCTATTGTCCACAGTAATAGGTACCTCAATAGGTATATACATTGCACTCTAAAGTTGATATAGCCTACTGTTTACAGAGGAGTTATCACCATTATATCATTGCTGTTACTGTTTTCGAATGACGTTACTTATTGCTGTTTTTGTGGTTTACCAGGTTTACTCTAATTCAGCTGCATATAACTCCATTCTATGGTGCTATAGCCTAGTGAACATGTTGTCAATTGAACTGTGAATTACATAATCCTTTACATACTCATTTATGTGCATACTGCTACTTACTGCAACCCGTGACCATATATCATTTACCACTGTTTGCTTTTTAATACTGAACCTTAGTTTTGTGCAGGGTATCTATATTTCTGCTGCCAGCAGCAGTGCAGTATCCATTTTCCTAACCTGTGTCAGTGGTGCTGAGGTTGTTCTCAGAGTCAAGGCAGAAGAACAGAGATCCCAATCTACCTAGTAGCTCCTGCAGTAGTAACCTGTGCCTCAGTGCTATACAAGCACTGAGGCACAGGTTGATGATGTTTAAATAAGGGCCTCCTATGCCAGGGATCAATCCCAGTGCTAGGAGTGTGTGGTCAGACTCGTTACCCTGCAGCTGGCAAGGAAGATGGGTAAAGTACAGGTAGACAACCAGTAAACACTGGGAGACTGCCTAAGAAACCCAAAGCTGGGGACACTTGTTACAACGGAAGGAAAATAATAAATGTTTTTTTTTATTTTTTTACAAATAAATATATGAAAAGTGCGGCGTGCATTTGTTTTCAGCCCCCTTTACCCTGATACCTCTAACTAAAATCTAGTGGAACCAATTGCCTTCAGAAGTCAGCTAATTAGTAAATAGAGTCAATCTGTGTATAATTTAATCTCAGTATAAATACAGCTGTTCTGTGAAGCCCTCAAAGGTTTGTTAGAGAACCTTAGTAAACAAACAGCATCATGAAGGCCAGGGAACACACCAGACAGGTCAGGGATAAAGTTGTGGAGAAGTTTAAAGAAGAGTTCATTTATGAAAAAATATCCCAAACTTTGAACATCTCATGGAGCACTGTTCAATCCATCATCCGAAACATAGAAAGAGTATGGCACAACTGCAAAAGAGAAGAAATGGCCATCCACCTAAACTGACAGGTCGGGCAAGAATAGCATTAATCAGAGAAGCAGCCAAGAGGCCCATGATAACTCTGGAGGAGCTGCAGAGATCCACAGCTCAGGTGGGAGAATCTGTCCACAGGACAACTATTAGTCGTGCACTCCACAAGTCTGGCCTTTATGGAAGAGTGGCAAGAAGAAAGCCAATGTTGAAAGAAAGCCATAAGAAGTCCTATTTGAAGTTTGTGAGAAGCCATTTGGGGCACACAGCAAGCAGGTGGAAGAATGTGCTCTGGTCAGATGACCAAAATTGAACTTTTTAGCTTAAAAGCAAAACGATATGTGTGGAGAAAAACTAACACTGCACATCACCCTGAACACACCATCCCCACCGTGAAACGTGGTGGTGGCAGCATCATGTTGTGGGTATGCTTTTCTTCAGCAGGGACAGGGAAGCTGATCAGAGTTGATGGGAAGTGTCAGACACCATGAATCAGACTGAGATGGAAGTGCAGTTAAATCACACTTGTTTAATAATAATAAAAAAAGGTAAACAGAGTAAATGTAGTCAAAACATAGCCAGAGTTCAGGAACAGGAATGGATAGTCAGACAAGCCAAAACATCAGGGAGCCAGAGATGAGCGTAGTGGAACAGCAAGCAGGATCTGGAGCCAGAAGGAATGTCAGCCAAGCAAGTCTTTAACAGGAACACAGGAAAGCGTCTCTAGAGATGTGACCAAGGCAGCGATCATCTGGACTGGACGGTTTAAGTAGGCAGGACTGACAAACAGGATATCATCAACAGGTGAGTCACTGTGGAGAGATAGGAGCTGGCAATTAGCCGATAGCTGAGCGGCCAGCTTTGAGAAGGAAAGGCTGAGTGCAGCCTTGACAGGAAGATGGATGGAGCCAAATACAGGGCAATCTTAGAAGAAAACCTGTTAGAGTCTGCAAAATACTTGAGACTGAGGTGGAGGTTCACCTTCCAACAGGACAACGACCCTAAACATACAGCCAGAGCTACAATGGAATGGTTTAGATCAAAACATATTAATGTGTTAGAATGGCCCAGTCAAAGTCCAGACCTAAATCCAATTGAGAATCTGTGGTAAGACTTTAAAATCGCTGTACACAGACAGTGTCCATTCAATCTGACAGAGCTTGAGCTATTTTGTAAGGAAGAATGGGCAAAAATGTCACTCTAGATTTGCAAAGCTGGTAGAGACATACCCAAAAAGACTTGCAGCTGTAATTGCAGCAAAAGGTGGTTCTACAAAGTATTGACTCAGGGGGGCTGAATACAAATGCATGCCACACTTTTCACATATGTATTCATAAAAATTTTGAAAACCTTTTATCATTTTCCTTCCACTTCCACTTCACAATTATGGGTCACTTTGTGTTGGTCTATCACATAAAATCCCAATAAAATAAATTTACGTTTTTGGTCATAACATGACAAAATGTGGAAGATTTCAAGGGTTATGAATACTTTTTCAAGGCACTGTAATTACTCAATATTCAATAACACTCCCAAGTCCTCAAGATTCTTGAGTGACATTGGTACCTACTCACTGAGGATCCTGTAGTAGGCAAATACATAGGAATGAGACCTGAAGTTACGTGTAGATGTGTTATCATCTGACACACAGCCATTTGACCAGTAGACCTGAACTCTAAACTCCTGCCCCCTGCCTCAGGGTGGCTGCAAGTGGGATACCTATAGGTGCAGGTATTTTTTGTTATTGGGTTTTGTAAGGGGAGAAAATTACACTACCAAACAGTGACTGTTAGACCCCACTTCATGACAATAGTTGTTGAACGGGGCGGGGATAGTGTATTATATGCTTAGTTCTTGCAACACTTTTTATATAGGCAAGATGAAAAGATCCGTATGGCAGTAAATGGGGACCATGTATATCTTATTAGGATGACCACATCGATTAGTAGACATGTAGGTCTGTTTGATCAACAGGTTTTCAGAATCTTCTGGAAACATAGTGAAAGGAGAGGTGCAGAGTATGAGCTGGTCCTGAATACAGCTTCAGTCAATCCCTGGTCAAGAAGAATGGCAAGCAGGGGGCTGATATAAGGCTGAGAGCAGAGAGTATCAGGATCCTTTGCCAGCAGGAGTGTGAACCAGCCTGGAACGCTGTTAAAATTTCCAAAGCTTAAGAGAAGCCATAAAAAGTCCTGGATGATTCTCGCTCAGTGAGGAGCCATAGGGTCACCCCTAAAGTCGCAGAATTATTCTAGGCAACAGTCTAGAGAGGATCCATCTGGGATATCCTGTATCAGAGTCAGCTGAAGTAAAGGAGGCCTTCAGTTTGCCTGGATCACAGTGAGTAAGCCACAGTGAATCCTGAGAGAATGACTGTTGCCTGTGCACCCTTTCTGGATAGAGGGACTGTTTTAAACCAAGCTGCCAGGGCTGTGCCTTAGAGAAGATATTACTGTCTGGCTGAAAATACCATGTGGCTGGCTGCTAGCCCATTAAGGGATCAGAACCTGGGATCAGATTGGCGGACTAAGGCAGGGGTCCACTACATATGCTTTGGAACATATAAAAACACTCAAAAAGTGGGGGTGGACCAGATGGATCTTCAAGTTGGGGGCCGTTAAAAACCCAAGAAAGACACTCACCCAAACTCTACTGCTATATTGCTGTTGACGAGTGGAGTCTTGCACTGGCTGTGTTGTTCACTGTGAATCCATGGTAAAAGAAATCGCTGGTAACCCAAAGCTTCTGCTTATAGAAATTTATTTAGGCACAATAGTAGTGTACAATCCACATGATTCTAACGCGTTTCAGCCGTAGCCTTCCTCATAGCATTCTTAATGAGAATATCATCTTTAACCATTCATCCCCGGAAGGTTTTACCCACTTAATGACCAGGCCAACTGCGTTATTTTACCTGACAACTGCGCGGTCGTGCGACGCTGTACCCCAAAAAAACTGATGTCCTTTTTTTCCCACAAATAGTGATTTCTTTTGGTGGTATTTGATGACCTCTGCAGTTTTTATATTTTGCCCTAGAAACAAAAAAGATTGACAATTTTGAAATAAAAACAAAACCAATTTTTTTTCTTTCTTCTATAAAACATATCCAATAAAAAATGTAAAAAATCTAATTTCTTCATAAGTTTAAGCCAATATGTATTCTGCTACATATTTTTGGTAAAATAAAATCCCAATATGCGTATATTGATTGGTTTGCGCCATAGTTATAGTGTCTACAAAATAGGGGATATTTTTTATGGTATTTTAATTTTTTTATATTTTTTTTTACTAGTAATGGCAGGGATCATCGATTTTTAGCGAGACTGTGACATTGCGGCAGACAGATCGGACACCTAACTGACACTTTTTTGGGAACCATTGACACTAATACAGTGATCAGTGCTAAAAATATGCACTGTTACTGCACTAATGGCACTGGCAGGGAAGGGGTTAACACCAGAGGCGATCAAAGGGTCAAACGTGTACCTAGGGGATGCTTTCTAAGTGTGGTGGGGATGAAAACAGTGATCTGTGTTCTTGATGAGCAGGAACACAAGATGACTGTGTTCATCTCTGACAGAATGGTGGTCTGCCTTGTATATGTACTGTGGCCGGTCGACAAGTGGTTAAAGTGGTTGCAAACCACAGATTAAAAAAAAAAAAACCTGCTAGGCAATGGCATAATGTGCTAGTATGCATGGCATTACTGGTTCATGAGCTCCGGCTATGTGACTGGCTGGAACCGCGATGATGCCGCCATTTCCGGTACAGGCTCTGAAGGTCAAGCACTATAAGCCAGACCTTCAAATCGCATGCGCTGATGATTGATGTCATTGGCTGCATGCACTCTAAATATCTCCTAAACTATGCAAGTTTAGGAGATATTTACAGTACCTACAGGTAAGCCTTATAAATGCTTACCTGTAGGAACAATTGGTAGTACAGAGTTTATTACCACTTTAAAGGGCTTGTAAACCCTCATTTTTTTTTCAACAAAATAACAAACATGTCTATACTTTCCTGCTTTGTGCAATCGCTTTGCACAGAGCAGCCCCAATCCTCTTCTTATGGGGTGCCCAGCTGGTGCTCCAGGCCTCTCCTCTTTATCGAGTGCCCCTACAGAAAGCCACTTTCCCTGGGGGCACCTGTGCGGGCTCATTCCCAAGTCCTGCCAACACAGGCAGCGGGACTCGACCTAAATCCAGTGACTGCTCTTGCGTCACTGGATTTGATTGACAGCAGCAGGAGTTGCTGCACTTGTGCACATTGCTGGATCGGTTCGGGCTCAGGTAAGAAAAAAGGGGGGTCTGGGGGGGTGCAGCATAGAAGGTTTTTCACCCTAATGAATAGAATGCATTAAGGTGAAAAACCTTGAGGCTTTACAACCACTTTAAACTGTTTCTGTAGTGAGCTCAAGCATAATGCGTCATACCCGTTTTGACATTTAACTCTCACAACTTGTTTCACAACAATTTTAAGTAGTGATTTCTGTACATGTCTTGGTTTGGTTTCTGCACTAGATGGCTATTTGTTGCAATGTTTTCTCTGTTTGTATATTTGTGTACCGTGGTGCCGTTGCCCAGCGTTAGTATATATAAGCAGTGAGGAAGGTTTACTTGGGCCCTGGGGGGTAATATGGGCAGTCATATGTGTGGTCCAGCCAAGTCCCAGTAATCTTTCTCTTTCCTTCTCTCTTCTTCTTTTTCTTTCTTTTTCTTATTTTTCTTCATTTCTTGTCTTATCGTATCTGCTGTAGGTAGGTAATTTTTTGTATTTTGATTTTTTTTGTGATGGTGTTAGTGCATTGGTGGTGGTGCCAGGTGCTGGTGTTTGGATGTGCATGGGTTGTTGGTTGGTGTTGTATGGATTTTGGTTGGGGTTTGTAGCTGTGCTTGGTGGGTGTGTATGTACAGTGGTTTATTTGATTTGTGGTTGGTTTGCAGAAGGATCTGTGCTGTGGTTGTATGTTGGTTTGCTTACCAGAGCATATGTGACCTCCACTTGTGAATTCACAAACAGCTTTTGTGTCAAGCTAGATGCTCCTCTGCACCGTGATACATGGGGTAATCACTTGCCTCCTGATCTCTCACTCTGCGATCAATGACCAGTATCATACCAGAGCATATGCGACCTCCACACAAGAAGTCATAAACAGTGTTTATATTAAGCAGGTAGTTCCTCCACACTGTGGCATATGGGACAATCACTCACCTGCAAATCGCTCCTCAATCAAAAAACACCTGCCATAGTGTAAATCTGATTACTACATTTATTAAATTTGGTTAAAAACAGTTACAAACGAATGGCTTGAAAAGCAGCATATAAAATCATATATCGCAAAATCCTCAGCAATGCATGCGCATATGTAGTAATGTCACAGACTCAAGCCTCACCCAACATGTTTTGTCAAAAAGGACATCATCAGAGGGTATAAAGCATGCTCAAAGCCATGTGTCTTATATAACAGACCCACTTAAAATGCAAGAAAAAACCCCGGAACAGGAAATAGATCATCATAAGACTCCAGCAGCCTACCTCTAGAGGCAGGAAATAATAATAACAGGAAAAAGAATTGCAGCCATAAACGGGAAATAAATAGCACAATACTGCAATGTGCTCACACCGGCTTGTTGGAGGATAAATAGAAGGGGAAAAAAGTTAATGTAGATGCATAAAAATATAAAGACTTCTTCAACCTCATCCATATGGATATATAAATTGAACGTAATTGTTCTGGTGTTTACCTTTTACAAAGTACAACTAATTATATATGAATAAAAAAGATTAATATTAATAAACTCAACTGTTGTTAATAAAAGCATTCACATCCCACTCCACGTTGAGACCGTGGGGGGAAAAAACACATAGTTTCTAATAAGTGTGTTTGAAAGCTGCGCTTAGGACAAAAGTATAGGTGTGCAGTCCCCCTAAAGGAGCTTCCCTAAGGATCCTCCACAGAATTTAACATTTATAATGGGGTATGGTGCTTCCTATAGGACTATATGGGATGGTGTATTGGGGAGGGGGGGTGGTTTTATGTGGTCCCTTACTGTCCTAGTATAAGCTATACCAAGAACAGTTTATGCTATACCAAAGGCAGTTTATACCCCCAACCGTAACCCCTATTGGTGGTGCATGTTGCCACCAAAAATTTATTAATATGCAGAAAGGAAAGCGATCTTCAGTGGTATAGTTGTACAATCATGAATCATACATGTGAACACACTAAATAAGGGGGTGTAGACTAAACGCCTACATCTGTGATAGATCCACACAGAGAAGCCACCACAGATGAAAATGACTTAAATTAAGTCAAAACCATAAACATAAAGTGCACCTCTGCCTAAGTAGTGCAAAATATATACAAATTAATTAAAAATATATAAATATATAAATAGTGAACATAGTCCAAAAGATGCTAAATCATTGGCATTAGGCAAAGAACATATACCATAAACCATAAAAGTGCACCTCTGCCTAATTAGTGCAAATATGTACAAATCAATTAGTAATTAGTGATCATAGTCCATAGAGTGATGAATCTCTTCAAAACCAGTGTTCAAAAATGTTTTTCTTTCAAGAAAAACCGTGACTGGGGTGCTCTCAAATGGTCTTAGTGACTTTTGTGCTCCCCCTCAAGGGTCCCCACTCACCGAATCCAGCAACCCCAGAAGGGGAAAACAGCATAGAGTATCTCGACCACGATCTCCTCTCCACCACAATCATATAAGACATCCAGGGTGGTCTCCGCTCACTGTGTTGTTGATTAAAGTATATTCATAGTAGCTCCCTGACACAAGCGCCTCCACCTGCCGCTCACTCCCGGAACTCCTCTCTCTCCCTCCTCCTTTCCCGGCTGCTATGATAGTTTCTAATTGTGACATTCCCCTTCTAATCCACCTAAAATGCCAATTTAGGATATACGTATTTATCTATCCTCAGGAATAATGTACCTTGGGGGACTTATTAAGTATCAAAGAATAATGTTTGGACACACTTTGGATAGGAAAACCTCTCCTAATGTTGCCAATATGTTTGTTTAGTCTAATATGTAAGGTTTAGGTTGTCCTGCCCACATATTGCAAGCCACAAGGGCATTGCAATAAGTAAACTACATTGTGGGTGGCACATGTAAGAAAAGATTTATTATATGTATGTTTTGGATGTAGCTAGTGGTGGCTGGTGGGTTCTTCTTCTGGGGGGGCAGCAACAAAAAACACCCCAACACCCCCAGCGGCATGGCACTGACAGCACCCCCCCCGCACGGGTGGTCCGGCACTTACCCGCTTGTGTGGCAGGGCTGCGTTGTCCTCTCCTCTCCTGGAGTGCGGGCAGCGGCAGCTCTGGTGTCTTCCTCCGTCGTGTGTCTCCTCTTACGCCAAAGCACTAGGCATCCAATTTGACCAATCGGGAAACAGGTCTCACAACCTGCCTCCTGATTGGCAGGGAGGAACTTGAGTGTGAAAATAGCGAAAATTCATTTGCTATCGTCACACAACAGGGTGGGATCGGAGCGCAGTGCTCTGTGCTCCGAGACCACCCTTTTTTGAAACCTATTAGAACCTCTGGCTCTAATCAGGTGCTTCAAAAAAACACCCACCCCACATTGGAATCCATAGTCCGGTGCCCTGATATGTAAATCATGGACTGAACATATGGATAGGGTAGGTGGTGCCCGTGCGCCCCCTATGGATGGGCCACCACTGGATGTAGCCACATGAACTCAAAAGACTTTTTTTATTGCCAGCCATATTGATCTGGCAATTCAAACTTTTTCTACATAGATGAAAACCAATGAGGTCCTTACAGAAAATTGGCCTAACTGGAGAATCCATCCCATAATCCCCCAGAAATCTTGCTCTTTAGAGTGTCATTTCACTTTTTAGAGGTTTTTTTCTCTCACTTTAGTTTTGGTACTTTTACTCAAAAACAATGTTTATTGAGCATGGAAAGTATAATAACATACGTGTGAAAGAAAAGTGCAACAGGCACTACATACAGAGCAATTTTGTTGACATACATTGCGTCTCAACAGAAAGCAGTAACAGAATACTAGCATATTACAGTCTATTGAGCGATATGGTAGTGCGAGCTCGTCGTTGGGGAGTGGAAGTGTATCAGGGCGGACCATGGGGGTGATCGGGGGAGAATATGCCTAATCTTCTACGTTGCAGGTGGAGGTGTCTTCCAACCATCTGTCCCAAATTTTATGGTACTTGTTTGGGCAGCCCCTGTGGATGTACAGCACTTTCTTGTAGGGGAGGGTGCTGTTGACAGCTCTGATCCATTGCTGCAGCGTGGGGGGAGCCCCTCTCATGCACAACTTGGCGATCTGCAGTCTGGTCAAAAATAATGTTTCCTGCAGAAATATGTTTAGGTATTTCTCACTTTCAGAAAGTGAGAGGAGCCCCAACACACACTGGCGGGTGCATACAGTCAATGGGGAGCCCATGCGATCATGGAGGAATTGAGCCACCTGAGTCCAGTACCCCTGCATGGAAGGGCAGGTCCAGAGCAAGTGGTAAAAGGAGCTGCTGGGTTGATCGCATCTGGGACAGTTGGGGTTTTGCCCCGGGTTACATTTGGAGATGCAGTGAGGTGTCAGATACAACCTGTGTAGGATGTAGAGGTGGTTGAGGCCATCAGACAACTTAGGGGACAAGATATGGTACCCAGGTCAGGTTCCCAGTGGGATTTTAGCTGGTGGGCTATGGTACTTCTACCACCACGGGAAGGAGATACACTATAAAACCATTCTGCACTTGCAGTACGAAATTTGTAGTGTATCTCATTACTTGCCCCTGCAAGAAACAGTATATAGGTCGTACTACTAGGACATTTTCGATCAGGGTGGGTGAACATATCGCCTTAATTAAAAGCAGGGACCCGAAACATACGGTCCCAAGACACTATAAAGAGTTCCATGGCGGTAATCTTGCTGGATCACAGTTTGTCATTATTGACAAATATACACCACCATGGAGAGGGGGTGCAAAAATAAGAGGAGTATCCCGCCTGGAAATGTTTTGGGCTTATGAGTTACAGACTTTCTCTCCTCTTGGGCTCAATGTAGAGATAGATGTCAACGCTTTCTTGGATGAATCATGAAGTTGACAACTTATGGGGTTATTATGCACGGTTCACTGTTGTATCTACAGAAAATAGCTTTGAGTATGTTCCACATCAGATGGCTACCATAGAGGTTATAAGTGTTTATTGTGTAGACGCGAATGAATCCAGTTCATCTAATTATGTTTTACACCAGAGGGCCATCATAGAGGCTATAGATGCTAACTATGTAGACGCAAGTGAATCCAGTTCATTCAATTCCCCTTAATAATCTGGTTTATGGGTTCTATACATACACATCTTTTCGCCATTCATAACTATATATATGATCAGACATAACCATGGAGTTTATCTAAACCCCTTTGTATGAGTATATAGATCTATATATATATATATGTAGACAAACCTTTCTTGATTATTCTTTATCGATTCTCATAAACCATTCTAATTGAACATTATAGTAACAAGTGTCTCTACGAATAACCATGTAGATGTATGGATGTATGCCTTATTTTGCTTTTAATATCCCTTTGACACTCTGCGGAACGCTTGTTTTAGTTGCCACTTTTAAAGTGGGACGTAAGCAGTCCGATACTGGCTATTCTTTATCTGGTGGCATTTGGAGGGCTTCCGGCTAACCATTGCTGGAACGCAAACCCTGTTTTGTGAGGTAGTATACTTCCGCTTTCGCGACGTGACGTCACCGCGTCATGTCGCGAGATCCACCGGGATTTGGTGCATTGAGCGTTTCCGGCTAATCATAGCTGGAACGCAAACTCTGAGACCCATGGACACATATTTCCGCCTTCGCGTCATGACGGTACAGCGTCATGTCGCGAGATCGAGCGGGATATGTCTCCGCATACATTGTGAACGGATTAAGGTTGTAAAAACCACATACACTGGGGGTTACCTATATCCATATGACCTTTACATATTTTGGAAATGGGAACCGCTTCAAAGATATATACACGGGGATCACTAGGCCACAATACTGGGGGGTGGAATGCACAGCACACCTACGAAAGGGAGGCCTGGAACGCACGCGGGTCCGCCATCTTGTGAACCCGGAAGTGCCAATTTACCAATTGAATGGGCTGGAGTCACTTCAAGACGATTACAGTTCCTATATTAAGGAGTCAGGCTGCAGTGGAGGGTACCCCAGGACGAAGTCTACTCAGACGAAACGCGTCGGGAGGACTCCACTGCTGCCTTCTTTTATGTACAAGCGCTTTTTTATCAACTTTATCATGTAAGTGTATTTTCTTTTAAATAAACCACGGTTTTTATGGTATCACACTATGTGGCCTTTTTTGTATTCTCTATGAGCCACATACGGGGAGATCCTCTGTTACGATTGGAGAAGATACATCTTTATGAACCCCTTGTGATCCCTTCACGCTGTCAAGGTCTTCCCACCATTGCCATTATGCAATAAAAGCTGGTTTGACCCCCACAGTATACACTGTTTTGGGTTCAAACCCTCTGGTAAGCCTCCAACTTTACCAAGTTTACCGTTTGAGCGATTTGCACGTGTGTGAAGACACTGTGGTGTGATGTTTTAGAGCTGATTCATCCATACATCATCCATTCTGGAACTTTAATTGTAATCTGGTGTTTAGCATCGATTCAGAGACTATAGGACCTTACGCTGGTGAAGGTGGTTCACATATCACTCACAAGCAGTATTCCATTTAGTTTCTTACCCATGGACTCTGTATTGTATTTGGATTCATATATAATGTGAGAAATTCAACTGTGTTTGAGTTTAGTTGTTTGTAGGACAGTGGCTCCATACCTTATTAGTGTGTAGGTGCCTTATTCTCCTTTCGTTTCTTTTCAGCGCTACACGTTTTGTTTTCCATTTGATATATGTGCAATTTTCTAGTGCTGTGTTAGCGGCTTAATATTATTCGTGAGTAAGCGCAAATTTGCCATTTGGGTTGTTTTGGTAGGCTATGGTAGTTGCCGTGGGAAACATGAGGTAACTGTAGATTTGGGAGATCAGTTTTTTGTGGTCCCTTCCCAAGATAATGTCCATTAATAGTATGATTTACAGTGCTGGGATGGACTCTCTGAATTGAGTGTTAACTGCGTGTCGGAGTTGGAGGAAGAGCATATGATTGAGCAAGGCAAAGTTATCCTTAGAATTTGGAAAGACTTGACCATCCCATTGGCTACTACTTGGTATATGACCCCCTTATCTATCCACAGACTATAATCAGGAATAGATGCTAATTCGGGCATATGTGGGTTGTTCCATAGAGGTATATGGGAGTGGGGGGCGGGTGCCTCGCTGAGGTGTATGGCCAGCTGCCAGACCTTACAATGGTGAAAGAGCATGTGTTTCCTAAAGCTGATTTGGGGTGAACCGCGGTGTCCGCAAAGCAAGATCTGGAAGGCATGGGTCGTTGGGCCAGGAGCCTGGGAGCAGACTAGGGTGGAGTACCTTTCCTTGTTGATTTGGTTGATGTAGAAGAAGTGCGAGAGCTGGGATGCTATGTAGTAGGTGGAAAGGTCAGATAGTGCGGTACCGCCTAGGTTGATCGGGCATTTCAGGACCTGCCACGACAGCTTGTGTCGGGAGGAGCCCCATATGAACGTATTAAGTATTGATTCCATGGACTTAAATATGCGTGGGGGGATGTAGATCGAGGCCTGCCAGAAGACATATAGTAGCTTCGGAAGTAATATCATCTTGACCAGATTTATTCGACCCATAACACCGAGGGGCAGACGGGACCATGTTTGTGTCTTAGTCTTGAAAGTGGCATATAAGGTTCAGTGTTGAGGGTTATGTAATCTAGGGGAGATCTGGAGACGTGAACACCCAGGTATTTAATAGTGCTCACTCTGACTAGAGGGAGTGCGGCTTGGTCAGCGGTGGAGGCGCCTAAGTCTAGAGGAAGAATTTGGGACTTTGTACAATTAATTTGGAGGCCAGAGAAAGTCTGTGATGATTTGTAGGGCTGTCTGAAGTGAGGGTCCAGGGTCAGCAAGATATAGGAGCATGTCATCTGCATGTAAACTAATTACCTCTGTCAACTGTCCACATTGGAGGCCTCTGATACTTGGATGGTTCCTGAGTAGGGATGAGCCAAACATCTCCCTGGCTCGGTTTGCATCCAGAACATGCGAACAGGCAAAAAATTTGTTTGAACACACGAACACCGTTAAAGTCTATTGAACATGAACATGAATAATCAAAAGTGCTCATTTAAAAGGATTATATTCGGGGGCGCATGCGCGAGGCTCGACATGGCAGACGCTGCACAGTAGAGCTCCGTACTCCCCGCCGCATACACGGAACTCGTACGGACGACTGAACCACCCCACCAGCTTCCTCCTTCAGGTATCGTTTCCTCACAAGTCTGAGCACCCTCCGGTATGGTTCTTACGGGGCACAGAGGCAGAACAAAGACCAAACCCATCAAAGAGGCATTAGCCCGCGCCTCCTCCAAGATGGCGGCGAAGGCCCGAGCCCTGGCAGAGCAGCCTACATCCTCACCCGCTCGTTCAGAGATGCTGGATAGTGAGGAAGATAGCGATCTTCACCCCATTCCAGGTGATTCTCCTCCTATCTCACAGCCTGGTATGTCACAGGCAGCTTTTATTAGACTCATGGAATCTATGCTCCATAAAGCCCTAAAAACCACATCTGACCAGATTACCAGCAGTCTGACTCGTGAAATACGCGAGTTAGGTCAGCGCACAGCAGACCTGGAAACCAGGGTGGACGATATGGAGCTCACAATCCAGGAACATGCCCAAGAACACACGGCTCTCCGTGAAGAGAACACCATGCTACTATCCCGTTTAGAGGACGCAGAAAATCGCTCGCGTAGATCCAACCTACGCCTCCGCGGTATACCAGAATCGATTGATGATATCCAATCTTTTACCACTGCCCTTTTCCAGGAACTCTCACCCTCCATCCCTATCGAACGCTTGGAATTCGATAGAATTCATAGGGCACTAACGCGACGCCAAGCAGATGGCCCGCCCCGCGACATTATTGTCAAGCTGCATTTCTTTCGTACAAAAGAACAGCTGATGACAGCAGCCCGCAACCAGAGCTCCCTACAATTCCAAAGCCATACGTACCAGCTGTTCTCGGACTTAGCACCCCTCACCATCGCAAAACGCCGTGCTATGAAACCCCAGCTCCAAATCTTGCAACAGCACCAGCTCAAGTACACATGGCGGTTCCCGTTTGCCCTCCAATTCTCCCACCAGGGACAACAACACACATGCACCACGCCTGAATCTCTCCAGAGGCTCCTGGAATCACTCCACCTGACATCGTCACCACAACAATCAGAAACTGCCCTTCCTCGTACACCTGCAAGATCAGCCATCCATCCATAAGCCACTACCCCGAAACGAAACAACCCTGATCCTGTATCAATCCGGAAAGGGACTCCGGCTCGATCATCTGGAAGCTACCAACCAAGCCCGAAGTCCCAAGCTCTACGTTGATAATCTGCAAACTGCTTTTTGTCCACTCTTTCTTTTTTACAGGCAGGTCCTCGGCGGTACCCACAGATACTGACTTCTGGATTCCCCAAGAAGACATGACAACACCCGTGACCTGTCCGACAACCACAGCTCGTCAGATTTTCATCGCGTCCTGAACTTTAATCTCCAGGGCACCCAGACCCCATTGGGCCCTCTCAGGTTCAGTTATATTATTTCTAGGTTTTTTTTTGTTCCCTTTTTTCTTATCTTTTTAGGGTTTGCGTCTTAAGTTTTGATGTTAACCAAAGTATTTACCTGCAAACCCACATCTGTAACATTAAGTTTATATCCTTAATTCACTTTAAGTAGGCGCTAGTGTTACGCAATTGTTAATTCTCATGGTCTTTGCTGCTCGTACCCCTTGTACTAAACGGAGAACTAGTAGCGCAGCTCAGACTATTAGTTTTTGAATTTCTATATCACATTTACTAAAATTTATTGTTCCCTTTCCCCTATCCTCCCCTCCTCCTCATTCCTCTTCCCCCCCCCCACCCCCTTCTTCCCCCCCCCCTCCTCCTTCTTCCCCCCCTACCCCCTTCTCCCCCTCTCCCCCCTTCTTTCCCACCCCCCACCTTCCTCTTCCCCCCCCCACCTTCCTCTTCCCCCTCCCATCCCCCTCTTTCCTTCCCCCTTCCCCCTCTTTCCCCCCTTTCCTTTTCCCCCCCTCCCTCTCCTCTCCCCTCCTTCCCTTCCCCCTCCCCCCCTTCCTTCCCTCCCCTCCCCCTCACCTCCCCCCTCATCCCATTCTCCCCTCCCCTTCCTCTTTTGCCCCCTCCCCCATACCCCATGTTTATGAACACCTGTTTTCTTTTTATTCATCTATAAACATACCCCTACTTAGGTATTTATGACTATCTGTACATACTTTGAAATCTGCAGAACATACAAACTGTATTGATGTTGTTATCTCCGTCTGCGGCGGGGAGCAGTCATTGCGCCCCTCTTCTATAGCGCGCCCGCTCTTTGGCTAGTTTACTGGCCGTGGAATTGGTGCACTATTCAGTCGGGCAGTGCTGACCCGCAGTCCCTCTAAATGGGCTGTGTCTCGGTACATTGCCCTACGCTTACGTCCTTCCCCCCTCCTTCCCCCTCTTTTCTCTTACTCTCACCTTACTTCACTAATTCTCGTCTTTCTCTTCTTGGCCGGTCGGCTCGCGCGGGCCCCCTACCACCTATCAGGATCCCCCCATATACCCAACAATGGCTCCACTAAATATACTAACCTTAAATGTTAAAGGGCTAAACTCTCCCCAAAAACGGGTAAAAGCTTTCCAAACATTTGCATCCCTAAGGGCTAGTGTGGTGGCCCTCCAAGAAACTCATTTTTCCAAACGCCACACCCCGAGCTTCTTTAGTTCTAAATACCCACAAGCGTTCACCGCCTCAGCGGAAACGAAACATAGAGGGGTTTTACTCGCTTTTCACCATACCACCCCATTCACTCTACAAACCGAAATAAAAGACCCGGAGGGTCGGTATCTAATCCTGATAGGGTTGCTACAGGACACAGTAGCCACTTTTGTTTCCTATTACGCCCCTAATACGAACCCTAACCCCTTCTTCTCACATCTTCTACAGGTAATAAAAACACACAGCAAAGGAACCCTGTTCCTCTGTGGCGACTCCAACTCAGTTATACAGCCCCATCTAGATAAATCACCCTATACTCCTGAGCACTACACCCCCTCTACACAATTTCGCAGACAGCTTTTAAAAGCTTCCCTTTTAGACACCTGGAGAGAATGCAACCCTACCAAGAAAAATTTTACTTTTTACTCTCACCCCCATAAATCCTTCTCCAGGATTGATCACATTTTCATTTCCATAGCATCTGCACCAACCCTACTTCAATCCCATATTCAGCCAATCACTTGGACAGATCACTGCGCTGTGATCACCGCAGTAACCTCCCTGATTCCACAACCCACAAACAGAACATGGTGCATGAACGATGCACTTTTAACCAATCAATCATATTGCCTGGACATTCAAATTGCCCTTAAAGACTATTTATTGCACAACACCACCTCAGACATCACCCCCACACTCCTCTGGGAAGCACACAAACCAGTGATTAGAGGCACATGCATCTCAGTCGCATCCCACCTCAAGAAAGACAGAATCCATAAACAACAACAGCTTGAGTCAGAATATCACCAGAGTTTCCTCCAGTTTCAAACTTCCCCTACTGAAGCTCACAAACGAACTCTAGACAAAATTAAATTAGAACTTGACATTCTACTAGCTGAAACGGCTGATAAGTCTATACGTAGATCCAACCATACTATCTACACAAAAGCCAACAAACCAGATACCTTTCTGGCCTTGCGCCTACGCAGACCAGACCGTGTTCGTGCTCCCATCAGACTTAGATTGTCTAAAGATAATGTTACTAGTAACCCGATCAAGGTGCTCTCAGAGTTCCGTAGACGATTATCCAAACTTTATGAGGCAGGGACTGCTTTTCCCACACGCCAAGCTGAAAAGCTTTTCCATAATCTACCAATCCCTACGCTGTCCACGGATAGTCGGGAGTCTATGGAGAGCGCGATCACGGTAGAGGAAGTCTTAGCAGCCATTAAGACACTTAAACCACATAAACGTCCGGGCCCAGACGGCCTCCCCAGTCTCTACTATAAAAAATTTGCAGCCGAACTCGCTCCCCTCCTCACTAACGCATTCAACGCTTTACTCAAACAACACTCCTTTGGTCGTGACACATTGACAGCACTCATTTCCATGATCCCGAAACCAAACACTGATAACACAATATGGTCTAATTTTAGACCAATTTCCTTGCTAAACGTTGATATAAAGATCCTGGCCAAAATTTTAGCCCTTCGCCTCAATCCAATTATTGGCAGTCTAATACACAAAGACCAAGTTGGTTTTATACCCAAACGGCAAGCCAGCGATAACATCAGACGTGTAATCCTCCTGCAACACCTAGCCCGATCGCGTAAAATACCAATGCACCTCCTCTCCCTAGATATAAGGAAAGCATTTGATACAGTTTCCTGGTCATACCTCCTTTATATCCTCCAACGTTGGGGATTCGGCCCACATTTCCTTGATTGGATTAATGCTTTATATAACCACCCACAAGCATATGTACAATACTCAGGATTCCGCTCAAATCCCTTTCCTATCTCCCGTGGAACCAGGCAGGGCTGCCCCCTATCCCCCCTATTATTTGCCCTAGCAATAGAACCCCTGGCAGCCCTGATCAGAACTAACCCAGACGTTCGTGGGCTGGAGATAGCTTCCACCATGCACAAGTTATGCCTTTTCGCAGATGATGCACTACTGTTCATCACATCACCACACACTACTCTACCTAATCTCATGTGCATCCTAGATAAGTTTTCTCTGGTCTCCGGGTTAGAAGTTAACCAAACGAAGTCCAAAGCCCTCAATGTGTCACTACCACAAACAGACTTTGAATTACTTCGGCAAAACTACTCTTTCAATTGGTCCACAACATCCATTCCCTATCTAGGGATTAAACTGACTAGTGACCCTTTAAATTTATTCCATTCCAACTACCTCCCGATGTTAACCCAACTCTCTTCATTACTTAATTCCTGGCAGCCCCTTTGTGTCTCCTGGCTAGGACGAGTGGCAGCCGTGAAAATGTCCTTATTACCGAAATTACTATATCTATATAGGGTACTCCCTATAGCGATCCCCCCTTACTATCACAGGACCATACAAAACCGAGTTTTTAAATACATTTGGGGCCCCACTAAACCTAGAGTGGCCAGATCAGTACTACTCCGTCATAAGTTAAATGGAGGTCTGGGGATACCCAGCTTCTTACACTATTATCACGCAGCCCGACTGGCCCAGGCTACTCTATATCATTCTAGGAATGAAACTCCAATATGGGTCAGCCTGGAAGCCATAGATCTCCACCCAATCACAGTTACCAACTTGCTGTGGCTCCCCCCAGCTGCACGCGGCACCATAACCAATCCAATTACACAATGCACTCTCAAACACTGGGATAGATTACGCACCCCCTACAAATTGGTCTCATCACACTCCCCACTTTTATCATTCTTGGGCCATCCACAGTTCAACCCTGCACTCTCTGAACCAACCCTGTTCCAGGCTTGGGCTCAAGCGGGTCTGACTCGCATTAGTGATCTACTTAGTGGTAACTCTATAAAATCTTTCCCGGTCATACAAGCGCAAGCACACCTCTCACCTAAAGAGTGCTTCCGCTACCTCCAAATCGCTCATTTTGTTAAAACAAACTTAAAATCCAGTACTGAGCTGGACACACAGACTGAGTTTGAGGATATATGCGACTCAGACCCGCACGCACCAGGTATCATCTCTCGCCTCTACACTCATCTCACAACATCGACCACAAATCTTCCCACTTATGCGAGACAATGGTCTAAAGATTTAAACATCGAACTCGAAGCAGATGACTGGTCTACCATATGGACTAATACGAAAAACTCATCTCAGAATGTTGTTGCCTCAGAAGCAAACTACAAGGTGCTCATGCGATGGTACCTGGTCCCGTCCAGAATTGCCAAATACCTACCCGAATACCCCCCAACTTGCTTTAGGGGCTGTAAGGATGAGGGAACGCACACCCACATTTGGTGGACATGCCCATTAGTGCAACGTTTCTGGGCGACAACATTCCAGATGGCTTCTACCCTCCATCAAGTCACATTAGAACCTAACCCAACTATAGCCCTACTCAACCTTATACCCCAGGACTATACCAAAGCCCAACGTTGTCTCCTTCTTCACCTATTCACGGCTGCCAAGCAAACGATAGCCAAAGCCTGGAAAACACCCGCACTCAACACAATTGAAATGCAAAACAGAGTTACCCAGGCAATGATCCACAGCAAAATTGAAGCAATAATACTAGATAAAGTCCCACAGCACTTCAGAGTCTGGCAGCCGTGGATAGAAAACTTTTTACCCCCAGACATTGACATGAGCCTGCTGGAACCCTGAGAAGTTTTGGTAACCAATTCCTTCTGTGAAACCACACCGGTGCCCGCGCGTCCCGACCGCCTCCCTTCCCTCTCTCAACTCTACCCCTCCTGATTCTTTCTCATCCCTATCTCTTTATTCCCCCCTCATTCTTTCCACTCCTCCCCTTAATTACCCCTGATAATGTGGGAAGTATACTCTGTTTTAGTTTTCCTTTTTCTTCTGTTGGGTTGGTCCCGATTATTTGCTGAGACCGACCCCTCCGTTATAATCTTCAGTTATATATTATGTCTAAACCAAGGACCACGATCCACCTTAATACTACTACATCCAGTCCTACTGGATCTAGAAATATTTGACAGAGTGTAAATTGTCTGCAAGCTTTAACCACTATCAGTTCAACATGCTCCTAACTTGTTAAGTTTTACATTACCTGATAACCATATGAAACCTTGTATTGTGAAGCTTGTAACTAATGCCTGTTATTTACCAATAAAATATTTGAACCGAAAAGGATTATATTCAAGTTATTGTCATGAAAAGTGTTTGGGGACCTGGGTCCTGACCCAGGGGACATGTATCAGTGCAAAAAAAAGTTTTAAAAACGGCCGTTTTTTCGGGAGCAGTGATTTTAATAAAACTTAAAGTGAAACAATAAAGGTGAAATATTCCTTTAAATTTTCGTACCTGGGGGGTGTCTATAGTATGCCTGTAAAGTGGCGCTTTTTTTCCCGTTTAGAATAGTCTGACAGTAAAATGACATTTCTACAGGGAAAAAAAAAGTCATGAAGTAATAGCGGTGTCGGCTATAGTGAATTGTCTATGGGAGACATCAAAAGTGCTAATTTTAAGGGTTAATATGCAAGTTATTGTCATAAAAAGTGTTTGGGGACCTGGGTCCTACCCCAGGGGACATGTATCAATGCAAAAAAAAAGTTTTAAATACGTCCATTTTTTCGGGAGCAAAATTACATTTTTAAAGGGAAAAAAAGTCATGAAGTAATAGCGGTGTCGGCTATAGTGAATTGTCTATGGGAGAAATCAAAAGTGCATATTTTAAAGGCTTATATGCAAGTTATTGTCATAAAAAGTGTTTGGGGACCTGGGTCCTGCCCCAGGGGACATGTATCAGTGCAAAAAAAAGTTTTAAAAGCGGACGTTTTTTCGGGAGCAGTCATTTTAATAAAACTTAAAGTTTAAACAATAAAGGTAAAATATTCCTTTAAATTTCGTACCTGGGGGGTGTCTATAGTATGCCTGTAAAGTGGCGCTTTTTTCCCGTGTTTAGAATAGTCTGACAGCAAAATGTCATTTCTAAAGGAAAAAAAGTCATTTAAAACTACTCGTGGCTATAATGAATTGTCGGTCCGACAATACACATAAAAGTTCATTGATAAAAATGGCATGGAATTTCCCCACAGGGGAACCCCGAACCAAAATTAAAAAAAAAAATGTGTGGGGGTGCCCCTAAATTCCATACTAGGCCCTTCAGGTCTGGTATGGATATTAAGGGGAACTCCATGCCAAAATTAAAAAAAAAATGGCATGGGGGTCCCCCTAAATTCCATACCAGGCCCTTCAGGTCTGGTATGGATATTAAAGGGAAGCCTGTGCCAAAATTTTAAAAAAATTGGTGTGGGGTCCCCCCAAACATCCATACCAGACCCTTTTCTGAGGACGCAACCTGGCAGGCCACAGGAAAAGAGGGGGGGATGAGAGAGCACCCCCTTTCCTGAATTGTACCAGGCCACATGCCCTCCAAAGCACCTTGTCCCCATGTTGATGGGGAGAAGGGCCTCATCCCCACAACCCTTGCCCAGTTGTTGTGGGGGTCTGCGGGCGGGGTCTTATCGGAATCTGGAAGCCCCCTTTAACAAGGGGACCCCCAGATCCCGCCCCCCCGTGTGAATTGGTACCCCTACCATTTCACAAAAAAGTGTCAAAAAGGTTAAAAAACATAACAGAGGGTTTTTGACCAATCCTTTAATAATTTCTTCTTTCATCTTCTTTCTTCTGGTCTTCCTTCGGTGTTCTTCTTCTTCCTTCATCTTCTTCTCCATCTTCTTCTTCTCCATCTTCTTTTTCCTCCCCTTTTCTTGTCCCGCATCTTCCTCTGGCTTCTTCTCCGCTCCGTCCGCAAGATCCACCTCAGTGGGAGTCTTCCGCCGTGTGACTCTTCGGTTCTTCTGACACTTCTTATATAATGGAGGGCGAGGCCACTCGGTGACCCCGCCCTCCTCTGATGCACAGGGACTTCCCTATGGCATTCCCGTGTTGTCAGAGGGGGGCGGGGTCACCCGATTACGTAAACCCTGGGGCAGGACCCAGGTCCCCAAACACTTTTTATGACAATACCATGCTTATAAGCCTTTAAAATTAGCACTTTTGATTTCTCCCTTAGACTTTTAAAGGGTGTTCCACAGCTTTCAAATTTGTCGCGAACCCCCCAAAATTGTTCGCTGTTCGGCGAACTGGTGAACATCTAATGTTCGAGTCGAATTCATGTTTGACCCGAACATAAAGCCCATTCCTATTCCTGAGTGCAAAAGCCAGAGGCTCTACAGCTAGGGTGTACAGCAGGGGTGAGATGGGACAACCCTGGCGCGTGCCACGGGAGAGTGGGAAGGAGGGGGAAATTCTACCGTTAACCTGAATGCATGCTGTGGGGGCCTGGTAGAGATGCCATTTAATGAATTTTGGGCTGAAGCCGAATTTACGGAGGCATTCCCATAGGTAGTTCCACTCCACAGAGTCAAACGCCTTAGCGGCGTCGAGGTTGACCACTACTCTGGAGCCTGCAATGTCGTGTTGGGATTGGAGGTTCATAATGAGCCGTCTGAGGCTGAAGGCTGTGTTTTTGTTGGGCATGAATCCGGTCTGGTCGGGGTGTATAAGGTTGAGAATTACTTTGTTGAGGCGTAGGGCTAGGATTTTGGCCAGTATTTTGACGTCTAGCTGCAGGATGGAGATGGGCCGGTATGATTCAGGGAGCAGTGGGTCTTTGCCAGGTTTGGGTATCAGGACAATGAGGGCTTCACACATGAATGCTGGGAGTGTGTCTGTGTCAAAGATATGGGTATACAGTTTACACAGTTTAGGAATAAGGATCGCTCCAAATTGGTTGTAAGACTCAAGGGGAAGTCCGTCCGAGCCAGGTGCCTTAGGCCCCTTTCACACGATCGGACCGTTCAGGTCCACCTGTCAGTTTTGACGGCGGACCTGAACGGGCGCTCCATGTTAGTCTATGGAGCGTCGGATGTCAGCGGAGACATATCCGCTGACATCCGACCCCGTCCAATCCGCTAAAAGCAGACGGATGGCTCTACGTCTGGGTCCGTCGTTGGCGGATCGGGTGAGATCTGATGAAAACGGACATGCTGTCCGTTTTCATCTGATCCCTCCATAGGTGGCAGCGGCGCCTGACAAGCCCCTCCCCACTCAGTGAGCAGAGAGGGACCTGTCATCCGCCAGCTCAGCGGAGATCAACGGAGAGATCTCCCGCTGAGCCGGCGGACCGAGGCGGGCTCCGTGGAAACAGAGTCCGCCTCGTGTGAAAGGGGGCTTAGACGTGGGGAGCTGTGTCAGGGCCTTTGCTATACAGTCCGTGGTGATGGGGGGGATTTGTGAGGGGGTAAGTGTGGGGAAGGTTATGTGTCAGGGACATGGCCATCTTGGTACTGGCAATGTTGCCCAGACTATTCATGAACGCGCACGGAGGGTCCCGAGACGTGCATGAGCGTGCACCGAGCATCGGCGTGCATTGGCGCAAACCGGTGCGCATTGGCGCACACGTACACGCAATTCCCGGGATAATCCCGATTTTGGGACCCTCGTCCCGATCGGAGGCTGTTCCAAATCGGGATTTGCCCAGGGAAAATTGGGAATGTTTGCAATTTACATTTTTTGGAAGCTGGCTACAGGAAAATGGCCGCCAGTGCCACCGCCACCGCTAGATCGCTCCCCCTTGTGTTTAGTAGAGAGGGGAAGAGGGCTTGATCCGTGCAGCCAATGAATCGGCTTCTCCTCTCGCACGGATCGGCCCCTCCCCTCTTCTCTGAACACAGTGCTGGCAGCCGCTGTATGTGTTCACTGCTGGGGCCTGGGGGGCATTATGGGAGGGGAGGGTCTGCACTGATGGAGGGGGGTCTGCTGAGGGCATCTGCACTGATGGAGGGGGGTCTGCTGAGGGGGTCTGCACTGAGGGGGGTCTGCACTGAGGGGGTTCTGCTCTGATGGAGTCTGCACTGATGGAGGGGGATCTGTTGAGGGGGTCTGCACTGAGAGGGATCTGATCTGAGGGGGTCTGCACTGATGGAGGGGGGTCTTCTGAGGGCGTCTGCACTGATGGAGTGGGGTCTGCTCTGAGGGGGTCTGCACTGATGGAGGGGGGTCTGCTCTGAGGGGGTCTGCACTGATGGAGGGAGGTCTGCTCTGAGGGGGTCTGCACTGATGGAGGGGGGTCTGCTCTGAGGGGGTCTGCACTGATGGAGGGGGGTCTGCTCTGATGGAGGAGGGTCTGCTCTGAGGGGGTCTGCACTGATGGAGGGGGGTCTGCTCTGAGGGGGTCTGCACTGATGGAGGGGGTCTGCTCTGAAGGGATCTGCACTGATGGAGGGGGGTCTGCTCTGAGGGGGTCTGCACTGATGGAGGGGGTCCACACTGATGGAGGGGGGTCTGCTCTGAGGGGGTCTGCACTGATGGAGGGGGGTCTGCACTGATGGAGATGGGTCTGCTCTGAGGGGGTCTGCACTGAGGTGGGTCTGCATTGATGGAGGGGGGTCTGCACTGATGGAGGGGGTCTGCTCTGAGGGGGTCTGCATTGATGGAGGGGGGTCTGCACTGAGGGGGTCTGCACTGAGGGGGTCTGCACTGATGGGGGGGGTCTGCGCTGAGGGGGTCTATACTGACTCTGCTGGGGGCACCTGATGCAAGGACGGACTCTGCTGGGGGCACCTGATGCAAGGAGGGACTCTGCCGGGGGCACCTGATACGAAGGCAGATTCTGCTGGGGACACCTGATGCAAGGACAGACTCTGCTGGGGACACCTGATGCAAGGACAGACTCTGCTGGGGGCACCTGATGCAAGGACGGACTCTGCTGGTGGCACCTGATGCAAGGATGGACTCTGTTGGTGGCAGGCGACGTGGCAGGTGACACGCTCAGGGATCCCACTGATTCAGCATTATGGTGAATTGAATGATTTAATTTTATATTACAATGTAATAATAGAAATAATGCGCTTCAATCATCCTGATACCATAACAATCATGGTGCTGGGATGATTGAAGCGCTAACACCAGGTGTTTGGAGTATCTTTATCTGCTGATTGTTAAACTTTCTAGAATACACATATTTATATTGTTGTAACCACACCCCCTTTTGAGCCATGCCCATTTAAGCCACGCCCACTATTTCACATAAACCACGCCCATTTTTTTGCACGCCACAGTTTTATTTTTAGTGCTAAGCCATGCCCACAAACGCATGCCCCACCCCTAATTATTATACGGCTCCTCCTACAGCCAAAAAAGTGTCCCACATTTTTTTTGCAATGTTGGCAACTATGTGCGCGTGCGCGACGGCGCACATGTGGTGTGACAGACGCTGGTGCCAGTGGCCCTATTTAAGCCAGCCTGTGACCACAGGACATTGCTGGATTATCTTCTCACCTCCCTTGTATACCTTGACCTTGCTTTCTGATCTGAGAATCCCCGTTGTGACCCAACTTGCCTTGACCTTGCTTCCTAATCTCCTGATTTGACCCTTGGCCTGCTCCTAGACTCCTCTTCAGCTTCCTGATCTTCTGGCTTGACCTTCAGCTTGTACCTGGACACTACCTATGTATGACCTTGGCTTGCCCCTGTGTTTTGCTCTGGACTGACTTATCTGTGTATGACCCCTGGCCTGTCTTCTGGTTTCTCCATTCACCTGAACACAGCAAGTCCTGATTTTCCAGCATTGGTCATCCTTCAGTGACTGAGCTCGTTGGACTGCAAACAAGCACCTGGCCAGCCGCAAGGGAAGCCCTCTTAGCATCTTGATCTCCATACTCGGACTTGACATTAATATCTTGCAAAGAAGCCAGTAGCTCGTCCTGGGAGTGATGAGCAGTGGAGGAGTATAGGTTGGAGTAGAAAGATCTGAACTCTTCGGCCACTAGATCAGGATCCATTATCCTGACTCCAGATGCCGACTGGAGGGAGACCACCACCGGAGGTTTGTGTTCTAGATGTGCCATGTAGGTGAGGAGCTTGCCAGCTCATTCACCATGTTCGAAGATGCATTGCTTGCTGAAAAATATACCTTGTTTGGCCTTCTCAAAATGTAATTGGTCAGTAAGTCTGGTATGCGTACAAGGGAGGCATTAGCGGCTGTCGGGTCATTTTGAAAGACCTGTTCAAGTGTGTTTAGGCGGTCCTCCGCCTGACAGAGCAGCAGTTTAGAGGTGGCTTTGTGCCTATTAATACGTGTGGATAGTATCATGCGAGCATGTATTTTAAAAGTCTCCCAAACGGTCCAGACTGGGGCAGAGCCATCGTTAGTGCGGAAGTAATGTTCCCACTCAGATTGGATGGCGTCTAGGTCAGATAGGGTGGAGAGCCAAAATAGGTTTAGCCTCCAGATCCGGATCATGGGGGAAGCAGGTAGGCGCAGTGTGACTCAGTATGGGGAGTGGTCAAAGAGCACCCTGGTGTCGAAGCCTGCTTCAATGAGATTGGGCAGAAGGGAGGGAGTAAGGAGCATGAGGTCTATGTGAGACATTGTGGAGAAGGAGGGGATGAAACAGGAAAAGCGTGGGAGTAGCGGGTGTCTATGTCTCCATGTGTCTGTAACAGCAAATTCCTTGAGGAACCTCCCAAATCTGGTAGTCCTAGATGGAGAGGCTGGGTGAGCTGCAGGGGACAGTCTGTACAGGCTCGGCTTGATGAAGTCACCTGCCCAGATGGCCGGCACAGAGGGATGTTGAGCCGTGAAAGCTATCCCCCGCTGCAACATGGTAAACTGGAATGGGGGAGGGATGTAAAAGGCCAGGAGGAGAACTTCCATACCATTAACGGTAGCATGTAGGAATAATGACCAGCCCTGGGGGTCCGATTGCAATGAGTGTAGCTGAAATTGCATCGATTTGGCGATGAGGATCGCAACCCTGGGGGAGTTGGTGGTGTGCGGGGCCTGGTACAGCCATCCCACTCAGGGTTTCTTAAGGCTCATCTGCTTCTGACTTGCAAGATGGGTTTCCACCAGGACTGCTACGCATTTGGCCCTCTCACCGAGGCCCCTGACGGTCCAGGTTACAATTTTAAGGGAAGCCATAGGGTGTGGAGGGGGGGTTATAGTGTGCAATCGGTCTCCCAGGGAACAGTCAGCAACAAAAGACAGTAACATTAGTGTAAGACATTTCATGGTAAAATAAACATGCATGAGTAATGGCATACAAAGCAAAAAAAGAAAAAAGGATTCCATGTGGTATTTCAAAGCAAAGTCTGAAAAAATCTTGAAAAAAAACAGCAAAAAACAAATTTTCTGCAAACGCACTGGACCAGCAGGGCAGAGTTAACACATCACTGTCCGCTACAATTAGAGGGGCAGAGGCTGGCCAGGGAAACAATGGTGGGGAGGCAATAGTCAGGGGTGGCATAAATGCCAAGTTCTTGGGGTGACCAGTGAAGTTATGGGGGTGAACAAACTGGAAAGTGCACAACGGTGCAAGGAGGTGTCCAGTCTAGGGGGGTTCGGGTGCAGATGAGCCACCCGAGGCTTACAGTACAAACAATCATGGTGGTGGGGGAGGTTATATCAGGTTGTGCTGCGGGTGCAGAAGAAATAGGATAAACATGGGGCATGGGGGATTAAGAGAAGGGGGAAAATGGGGGAGACCCCACATACAACAGGTTGCCAACTCATGGTTCTTTTTTTTTGTTTACAAAAGTTTTATTTGGAAGATTAGATTACAAAAAAATAAAGGATATTCATGTTACAGAATATATGAAAAAACATTAATAAACATTGACATGTGGGGAGGAGGTATGATGGTGAATCAAAAACAAATGAAAGGTAGTAGTCATATAGTAGTACATTTTCATATGTAATATTGCAATAAAGTCTGTTAAGTTACCTTCCAGTAAGACCACTTTTTTTTATGAATATTTGTTGAATCATTGAGGGTGTGGTAGATCCATTCCGAGATCTTAATTGATTCCATTCTTGTGGTGACTTGCTGCCATTGTAAATTGTTTGTCTTCCAATTATATGCAATCATCCAATGGATGGAGCTGCACAATGAGTGGAATAATCTCATGCATGGAGTGGGAATATTTGGTATTTTTGTATATAAAAGACAAGCTTGGGGGGTGAGTGTAATTTTTTGTTGGGAAGAGGATTCCAAGAAATCTGTAGCTATGAGCTAGATTTGTTTAATATGTTTGCATTCCCAGAAAGTATGTAAAAGGGTACCTGGTTCTGGGCATCCCCTAAAACAATTTGGGGAGACAGAAGGGTAATATGTATGAAGTTTGGAAGGGGTTAGGTACCATCTAGTGAATAATTTAAGAGGGGTTTCTCTGAAAGAGATGGCTTTATTACATTTACGGAGATTTTCAGACATGGAGGACCACTCCTCAGTGCTGAATGTAGTCGCCATGTCTGATTCCCATTTTAGCATCTGTGTTGATTTGTCTGGTGCTTCAAAGTTATTTAGGTAATGATAGATTCTTGAAATAAGGCCTCTATCATCTGATAAGGAGATACAAATATGTTCAAATGTGGTGTTGATACTGGATGTTGTGAGAGCAAAAAATTTATTATAAAAGGATTTAATAAGATGGTAGTTATGGAGTTCAGATGTTGGAAGACCATGGGTGGATTATAAGAATAAAAAAGGGGGAAACTCCCATTTTGATTGAAGGGACTTGAGAGTAGTTAAATTCTTGTTAATCCATAGGGAAAAGGAGGATCTATTGTCATATGCCGTGGGAAATCTGGGATCTCCCAAAAAGGAGGCTAAGGGTGGAATTTTAGAAGAGAGTTTGAAGGTATCTTTGTATTTATTCCATAGTTGGAAAGATTGAGCAACTATAATGTTGTATTTGAGAAGTCTTTTGTAAGATGTGATGTTAGACCATAGTATTCCTTGTAAGTGAAGTGGGAGAATAGATGTGGATTCAAATTTTTTCCAAGGGGTTATCTGGGAGGGAGTGAACCATTGTGAAAGTTGGGTTAGTCTGGCTGCCAAAAAGTATAGCCAGATATTAGGGAGGCCAAAGCCTCCTGATGTTTGAGGTCTGTGCATAAGGACGTAACTGCATCTAGGTTTTTTACCAGACCAGACAAACTTGTTTATCATTCTTTGAATATATAATAATTTAGATTTTGGGACATTAATGGGGAGTGCTCGAAAGTAATATAGAAGTTTAGGGAGGATTGTCATTTTAACGGCACATATCCTTCCAAGAAGGGATATGTGGAAAGAGGACCAGGCCGTTAGGAGGGATGTGATTTGAGAGAATAGTGGGATGTAGTTAGATTTATATAGTAGGTTATGTGTAGGGGTTATATTAATACCAAGATATCTAAAAGACTTGGTATTCCATATGAATGGGAAATTGTTAGACAATAGATTTTGAACACTTTGGCTATAGTTGATTGGCATGGCTGTGCATTTAGTGGTATTGATTTTAAGACCTGAAAGGGAGTGAAAGGAGTTGAGTTCTTTAAGGAGAGAAAGGATTGATGTATGGGGTTCTGTGAGGAATATAAGAGCATCATCGGCATATAAGCTAATTTTGAATTCATTAATATCCTTAGTCTATCCTTTTATATCAATATTGTTTCTGATTTTTTGGGCTAATGGTTCAATCGCAAGGGCAAATAATAGAGGTGAAAGGGGGCAGCCTTGTCTAGTTCCTTTACTAAGTGGGAAAAATTCTGAGTTATGACCAGGAATTTTGATTCTAGTGTGGGGGGCATGGTATAATGCATTGAAACCTTGTAGAAATTTATCTGCGATACCATACTTAGGTAATAAGTAGTTAAGATAGGGCCAGCTGACACTGTCAAAAGCCTTGTGGATATCTAAACTGAGGAGGCATAATTGTTTGGAGTATAGATTTGCATCTTGTATTATGTTCGTTACTAGTCTGATATTATCTACAATCTGGCGATTCGGGATAAACCCAGTTTGGTCAATGTGTATTAAATTTGGGATCACTAAGGCTAGTCTATCTGATAGAATTCTACCGAATATCTTTAAATCATTATTGAGAACCGAAATAGGGCGGTAGTTTTGGGGAAGAGAGTGGTCTTTGAATGGTTTGGGGATAAGTGAGAGGTTGGCAAGAAGCATTTCATCAGGGAAATGACCACCATTAAGTACATGATTGTAGAGATTTTTAAGATGTGGGATTAAAAGTGGGGCAAATTTTTTATAGTATGAGGAGGAGAAACCATCTGGGCCTGGTGCCGTAGATGTCTTGAGTGATTTAATTATTTTTAATATTTCAGATTCTGTGCAAGGAGCATTAAGGTGTTCTATTTGTTGTGGGTTAAGATGAGGTAGAGGGATATCATCTAGCCAAGATTTGGATTTACCATCCAGAGGCAGTTGTGGGCTGGAGAGTAAATCTTTATAAAACGTAGAAAATATTTCAAGAACTCCATGAGGGTGAGTAATCATATTACCAGAGTGATCTCTAAGTTTATAAGTGTGTGGGGGTTTGTGATCCTGGTTTAGTTTTTTAGCAAACATAGTTGATGGAGAACTACTATGTAATAGGAATTTGGCTCTTGAAAATCTAAGAGATTTTTCTGTGTTAGCTGACAAAATAAGGTCTAAGGCTTTACGTTTTTCTTGAATCTGTTTAGTGAGATCTTGTGATGGGTTGTGCTGAATTTTATTATATAAGATATTTAGATCTCTTGTTAAACTTTTGATGTTAATAAGTCTTTCTTTATTTTTGTTTGCAGTAAGGCTAATTAATTGACCACGTAATACCGCTTTATGGGCGACCCAAAGCGTGGTAGAGGGGGTTTCATCGTTTACATTTTCTGTGAAATAGTTATCAATAGGTGTCATGATCGATTGTGTTGTAGATGGATCCGTTAATATTGAGTCGTTTAATCTCCAATTGTACGGGGAGGGTGATAGACCTATGTGGGAGGTTTCAAATGAGGTGATATCATGATCTGACCAAGGGCAAGGATGAATATTTGCCTTGGATGAGTTGGCAAGGAGTATTGGGGTGCAGAATATGTAGTCAAGTCTAGTGTATACGTCATGTGGATGTGAGTAATGTGTATATGATCTGATACCAATATTATGAGCCCTCCATGAGTCAATAAGTTGAAATTTGTTTATGGATCTATTTAGGGATTTGGAGAATGCTTTGGAAGAAGGGGATACTTTACTTCTATCCAAAGAAGGGTGTGATGTATGATTAAAGTCACCACCCAGAATAATGTGGGGGGAGCTATATCTATTTAGTGTTTCAAAAAAGTTGGAAAAAAAAGTGGATTGTGACTCATTGGGGGCATAGATTGAGGCTATTGTAATAGCTTTGTTATTTAATAGTCCCTTTATGATAATGTATCTACTGTCTGGATCTTTGTATAAGTTTTGTATGTCTAGGACTATAGTGTTGCGAATAAAAATAGCAACTCCACGTGTTTTATTCTGAAAAGTAGTGTAATAAAATTGATTATATGTTTTGTCAAAATAATTTGGGTGATTGGATTCAGCAAAATGTGTTTCTTGCAAGAGTATAACATCAGCCCCTAATCTTTTGTAATGTTGAAATGTTTTTTTTCTTTTATGTGGAGAGTTAAAACCCTGAGTATTATGGGAAAGGATTTTCAAAACCATTGGTCACATTTTGTTGGTGTATATTTGAGTAGAAATCTCAAACTTAATAAAAAATATAGGGGTGTATATGAAGAGCACGAATGTGAGTACAAAGGAAAAGATCTCTCTAGTTTTAAGGGAGTGTGGAGGATATACCATGAGGGATGAAGTGGTGTCATAAATAATACATCATACCATACCATCAGAATGTGGAAACCTTGAAAATATTGACAATGTTTGAAATGGGCTATTTGAAATGTTTTAAATGAACTTCCAAAATACATTAGGTTTTTTGCATTGGCCATAAAGGCTGAACTTTCATGTGAAAAAAAACATAGTATAAACCAAGGGACAAGGAAATTCTTGTCACAATAATATAAACATAGCTTCAAAGGACAAATATGTCCAAATCCTGCAAATGCAGTCGAACACAAAATCCACCAAAAAAGGGACAGCGCGGTCGACCACATGGGCAGGTGGGGGAACAATCCAGCGACGGCGGACATAACAGGCAACTGAAACAAATTATTATTAAAATGAGCGCAACATATACCAGGGGGGCCTAAAAAAAAAGAAAAGGTTAAACCCGGCCCATGAACAAATGTTTGGATAAAAATGTTATATGAAGTAGCAACCACATCTGTCTCCGTTTAAATGGAGGAAGTGTCTTTGTTTTCAAAAGTAGTATATCTGCAGCTTGTGTATATACTGTTAGTAGAGACAAACAACTAATACAACAGTATGATTGTTAGGGTATAGGAAGTGAGGAGGGAGGAGGTTAAATGGGACGAGGGGGAGGGAAATGGAAGGGAGGGGAAAGAGGGGGGGAAGGGGGGGGAAGAGGAGAGAAAAAAAAAAAATTTCCGCTCTTCATCTTCTTTTCATCTCTCTTCCCATCCCCATGTCATCATCTTCTGGAGGGTCAGGAGGAGAAAAAGTCATGGTGATAGTTCAGACCAATGAGGAAAACAAGATGAAGGTGCTGTACCAGCAGAAGTCACTTACGATGCTGTGGGAGAACTGTTGATATGATGTTGATTTAAATTCCGTGGAAGTACGGTAAAGGTTATGGAGAACTTTGGTCAGATTTTTAAGTATAAAGGTTGAGGAGGTGCTGGAAGATATTAGATTACTTGATCTTGAAATGGTTGGCGCCATCTTCTTTGCTCCAAAGTATTGCGTCTTGAGGATGGAGTAGACCAGATAGGAGAGGGTCTTGGGGTAGATGGAAATTTATTTGGGTGTTCAGGTTCAAGCAAACCCAGTTTCACCAATAGTTCTTTCCCTTCAATGATGTTGTATACTGTGTATGTTGAGCCATTATACGGGATAGTGAGTTTGAATGGAAATCCCCATCTGTATTTAATTCTTGCTGCTTGTAGAATATTGGTAACCTCCTTCATCCTACGTCTTCTGTCTAAGGTGGCAGGTGAGATATCAGGTTAGACTTGCAGCTTTTTGCCATCTAGTGCAATATTTGGGGAGTTTCTTGATGCACGCACGATGTCTTCTTTCACCAGAAAATCTTTCATGCACATGATGATATCTCTAGGTGGTTTATCAGGTGGAGGTTTGGGGCGTAAGGCTCTGTGAATTCTGTCACATGTAAAGGCTGATATTGGTTTATCAGGTAAAAGATTGTGAAAAATCTTGGAAACAGTGGGTATAAGATCTGTAACTGTTTCTGGAACACCACGCAGTCTGATGTTATGGCGTCTGTTTCTGTTATCTAAGTCCTCGACTTGCGCCTGCATGAAGGCAAAGCTGTCAGCTAGTGTCTCATAATCCTTTCTTAAATCGTTGTGAGCAAGAGAGAGTTCATCATGCTTGGTTTCAAGAATGTCAGTGCGACTACCTATGCTGGCAATCTCTTGAGATAATGCAGTGGTAGATTTATGGACTTCACTCTCAATCTTGTAAACTAGTTTATCAAAAATGGAGGTGAGACTAGCATCTAGATCAGCTTTAGATAGGGGAGAAGTGTACTCACATTTCCCATTGCTGAGAGAGGGATTGGATGGATTGGATTGCATTTGTTTCCCTGAGGCCGCATGTAAGCTGGTGCCGGCGCCATCTTGGGACATCTTCCTGTTCTGTCTGCTTGCAGCGTCCAGGAGAAAGTGAGTAAGGTTGCGTTGTGGGCAGCGAATATGCCCTGATCTTCTTGCGGGCATGCACGGGTATGTTACCCAGGTATGGGTGATGTTTCCGCTGTGGAACGAGCACTCTGGCCCTGGATTATCGGCCTGTGTTGTCCGGGTCAGACGGAGCTCAGGCTACTCGCGTCCGTCCCGCATCGCGCCGCGCATGCGCCCCACCAACTCATGGTTCAAGGAGATGAGGAGGGAAAGTAGGTCAGGGAGTCCAGGAAGACCTCCAGCATCAGGCGATCAGCAGTGGTGGTGTACCATGGATAGAGGCCTAGGCGTGGGCTGGGCCAGCCGCACTACGCTGCTCCAGCCAGGAGAGGACAGCCTGCGGATCTTCGAAAAACTGTGCTTTACCGTCGCTCACCACTTGGAGCTGTGCCGGGAAGAGCATCGCATAGGGTAGATGGTGCACTCGTAGTTGTCTTTTTGCCTCGGTGAACCTCGCTCTTTTCTTCTGGACCTCGGCCGAGAAGTCCGGGAACACCGCCACAGTCAAGTTGCCAAGGGGGATGTTTCCTCGCTCCCGAGTGAGCCGGAGGATAGTGTCCCGTTTGTGGTAGTTTAAAAACTTGGCAATGAAGGTGTGCGGAGGGGTACCATTAGGTGGGGGTTTTGCCGCTAATCGATGGGCGCGCTCCACTACGAATGTTGAGGGGAAGGCCTCTCTGCCATAGGTCTTGATTAGCAGGTTCTCCAGGTAAGTGGGGAGATCCGCGCCCTCAGATCTTTCAGGGAGCCCCACGAAGCGTAGGTTGCATCAGCGGAGGTGGTTCTCCGTGTCGTCTTGCTTGGAGAGAACCGCATTTAGCTGATGTTGCAATTGTTCGGTGTTAACTTGGAGTGGGTGCAGGCGGTCCTCCACGCAGCCGACCCAACGTTCAGTTTTGGATAACCGCTCCCACAGCTTGTGGATATCTTGCCTGATCAAGGAGATGTCTACCTTTACCTCCTCAATCGAGGAGGTGAGGGTGGATTGGCATAGGGAGATGGCCTCCAGTACCCTTGCGGTGTCTCCGGAGGCCTGGTCGTCTTCCTCCGGGAGCGGGGAGGCACCATCTTCCTCAGGGTCCCGCTCTCTGTGGCGATATTTGCCCAGTTTGGCGACGGCGCTCGATTTTTTCGGTGGAGACATTTGCTGGGAGGGTGACCACCAGGATTAAGTGTAAGGATATTGCTCAAGCGGAGCTCTCACACTGCACGTCCTATTCCATGCAGCTCCAGACCACCCCCAGGCATGTGCACTACTTAGCACTAGGGATGAGCCGAACACCCCCCCCGGTTCGGTTCGCACCAGAACTTGCGAACAGACCAAAAATTTGTGCGAACATACTACATTGAGTGCACTATATAATCTGAACTGCAGTATATACTATATGGACTGCCCTTTATAATCTGAACTGAAGTATATATGCCCAGAGCAGCCATCAGAAATTTTTGGGCCCCTTACACAGCTTTTGGCCTAGGCCCCCCGCCACCCTGAGCCTGACCACCAACATTCCCCAGGGTTTGCCTATGGGCCATCCTACTAAATCCACACACAGGCCACCTCACCTGTATGCACTCAGCCCCCCCTCAATACTCTATATTTGTCAGCCCCCCAAACCTGTATATTTGTCAGCCCCCCTCACACCTGTATATATGTCAGCCCTCCCCCCCCCACACACACACACACCTGTATATATGTCAGCCCCCCCTCACACACACCTGTATACATGTTAGCCCCCCCCACACACACCTGTATATATGTCAGCGCCCCCCCACACACACACCTGTATATATGTCAGTGCCCCCCCCACACACACACACCTGTATATATGTCAGCCCCCCTCACACCTGTATATATGTCAGCCCCCCTCAATCCTGTATATATGTCAGCCCTCCAAACCTGTATATTTGTCAGCCCCCCTCACACCTGTATATATGTCAGCTCCCCCACACACACACCTGAATATATTTCAGCCATCCCACACACCTGTATATTTGTCAGCCCCCCCAAACCTGTATATTTGTCAGCCCCCTCACATCTATATATATGTCAGCCCCCCTCAATCCTGTATATATGTCAGCCCCCCCAAGCCTGTATATTTTTCAGTCCCCCTCACACTTGTATATATGTCAGCGCCCCCAGCCTCTCTGTATACCCAGCCTCTCTGTATACCTAGTCTCTCTGTATACCCAGCCTCTTTGTATACACTAGCCTCTCTGTATTCCTAGCCTCTCTGTATACCCAGCCTCTCTGTATACACTAGCCTCTCTGTATATCCAGCTTCTCTGTATACCCAGCTTCTCTGTATACCCAGCCTCTCTGTATACCAAGCCTCTCTGTATACAGACCCTGATGTAAGGGGGAGGATCTCTGGGGATCCTGATGTAAGGGGGAGGCTCTTTGGGGACCCTGATGTAATGATAATATATAATGTTTAATCTATAAATACACATATATACACACACACACACACACATACACATATATTATATACATGTGTATGCCGCCCAAGCGTATGACTTTTTACTGTGCTGCAATGAGCTCTAGCCCCAGATCTTTTGTAGACCTAGCAACGCCCCTGGTGTGATGTATCTTTTTTGTGAGTAACATTATGATTCTAGTGTCGTATATTTAAAATTGAATGTAATTTAGTGTCATTTGAGGGTTCTGCATAGGGTATTTTACCATACACGTGGATAGTTAAATGTTTTTATTCATTGCATTGGATTATGAAGTGTGTTCGATTAGTAATGTATAATAAATTGATTTGTTTTTATCCCTATTTTGTGTGATTCTTTTACTGTTAAAGTGTTCAGCACCTTTATAGTCTCATGTCTTACTCTATAGTTTGTATTTACAAAATTGTGGGGATGATGTGCATTCTCTACTCACCATCCAAAACCATTATTTATATAGTAACCCTATTACCAGCTACACCAGTACAGTTTCATCTAGTACCATTGTTAGACAGAACAGGTGTCCTGTTTTGCTACCATTGTTATCATGTATCAGTAAAGAAATTGCCAAAAATGTCTGAAAAATGTACACTAGTGAGGAGGCCTTTTCAATTCTAATGCCCCGTACACACGGTCGGATTTTCCGATGGAAAATGTCTGATCGGAGCGTGTTGTCGGACATTCCGACCGTGTGTGGGCTCCATCGGACATTTTCCATCGGATTTTCCGACACACAAAGTTTGAGAGCAGGCTATAAAATTTTCCGACAACAAAATCCGATCACGTCAATTCCGACCATGTGTGGCCTGTTCCGACGCACAAAGTGCCACGCATGCTCAGAAGAAATTCCGAGATGGAACAGCTCGGTCTGGTAAACTTAGCGTTTGCAATGGATACAGCACTTTCGTCACGCTGCAGTGTTAAAAATGGTTTAATACAGCGCACTCTCTTCTTCTTTATAATGTGAGAAGAATGAAGTAGTTTTGCTGCTCATATTCACACAGACTTCTCACAAACTTATTTCTTTACTATTTATTGGGGTTCCCTAAATATATTTTGATTTGTCACATCTGACAACATTATTTTTGTGTTGGATTGTTTTTTTTGGTTTTAAGGAAGATTATTTTTTTTGGTTTGTCTTTTTTTCAAGGCTGATCTTTGTTTTATTGTATTTTTAGTTTTACTCCAGAATATTTTTGTGTGTGTTTTGTGTGTCAAGTTACCACAACACCATTGATATGTTGTTCTATTTAATCTGTAGGAGATTGTTTGGTGTTGTTGTCTCTTGTTAATTTCACATTGTACTTTCGAAATGTACCTGAATCCTCACCAACAAACTGTCCTTTTTGGATGAAAACACACATAGGAGAGTATAATTTTCCCCAAAAATTCATTTATTAAGGACTCACAACTAAACAAAGAGGGAGGCAACGCTGAAGAAACAGCAGAAATGGGTGAAGCCCTGGACCCCCAGGGCACACATCAACTATTTTCAAGCAAAATTGGTGGCCTGAGGAGTCCTTATCTAAGAGAGTGCATTCTGGTCCAGAAGTCCCAGAGATCCGGAAAGCAGCAGATGACATCTGTGTCCCCAGGCTGTGGTCATACAAGAGACTGCAGCTTTTGTCAGACCAGACTGAACCCAGGGCCATCACTCTCTGGTCTTTCTTCCACGCTTCCTTCCATGCTGTGGCTCTGGTGGTGGAGTTGTGGCAGCAGGAGGAGGAGGAGGAGGGGATGGTCCAACTCAATCACGTCAGTCTTGGGTGTGATTTCGCCACTCACCCCCTTAGTTAGGACTTTATAAATAAGTTGCTCACACATGAGGCATTGATCCTCCTGCATGCCCTGCAGTTTTGTGGCAGCCATGCAGGCAAAGGCCTCTTCAGGAGTGGGTAAGGCTCTGAGGGATGCAGAAGCCTCCTGAATAAGCCTGAGTGCAGAATCCTGAACGTGACTCCCCTTCCTGGGTCTTTTGTATGGAAGGCAGAGGGGAGGAACCTGCAATTCGGTCAGGCTGCGACTGGTCCCAGGCTTCTCCTGGCTGACACTTAGCCCCACCTCCTCCTGGCTGCCACTAACCCCCACCTCCTCCTGGCTGCCACATTCCACAGCCTCCTCCTGGCTGAGGTCTTCCTGTGTATGAAAAAGGGACATAGTTTTAGTTTTTTATTCATCAATCACACACAATTTTCACCTCCTGACTGTTGCAAATTGAATGTTAACAAATATAACAGACTATCATTCTGAGCCCAGCATTTTTCATTCTTGTCCCAATTTGGGGTGCCCACTACTGTCTATTGATATGTAAAACACTTTTTTCAATCAGCAATTAGTGATCAATAATAACATCTAGTAAAGATCATTTCTTTATTGACAAGAAATCTGTAGAAGAATGCTATACCTGGCTCCAGCTGGGCTCCTCCACTTCTTCCTGGCTGGAAGGCCCAGGTTGGACATCAGAAGCCTCAGCTGGGGTGGAAGAAAGAGTGGAAGGAAGAGTGGAGAGGGATTCCCTGACTTCAGTGTGGTCTGACAGAAAACGAAGTCTCTCATAGTACCACAGCCTGGGGACATAAATGTCATCTGCTGCAGCTCCGGACCTCTGGGAATCCGTGACCTTCTTGCGCTCCCTAAGATAAGTGTTCCTCAGGCCACCAATTTTGGCTTTTAAATAGGGGATGGTTGCTATGGGGACCACCGGCTTCACCAACTCCAGCAGTTTCCCCAGCGCTGCCTGCCTCTTTTGTTTATTATTGTAATGGGGATGTCTCACCTGCCACAGACAGGGCAGCTCTCTGTATTTGTCTATGAACAGGGGGAGGAAGTTGTGGTCATTGAAGCCATCCATTTTCTCTGCAAGACACAACACAAGACAAACCCTAAGGTCAGGCCAAACTCTCCTAATCTTGTTACAATATAGGCTTCAATTTCAAAGCAGTATAGGCCCAAGTTTAGATCTTACCTTCGTTATCACGATCGGCGCCTCCGATGCTCCTTCCTCCGCTCACAGATTGTACGTGTTACGCTTTATACATACTGCGCATGTGTGTAACTCCTCCCGCCCCTGACGTTCTTTCTAGTCTATTCCCCGCCCATTATCATTCTGCGCAGTGGGGGAAGAGCACATGGCGGATACACAGCAGGTGCCTGCTAATTACAGGAATGAGGAGGAGGAGGAGGAAAGCCCGGATCCGGGATCCGGAGACGTCCCGATCCAGAAGGAGATTTAAGGCCTCAAATATGTCCTTTGGGGAGATGTTGGAGATGGTCGACATCCTGAAGAAAGACGACTATGATGGAAAGTATGGACTTTACCCCAACCCCAATGTCAGAAAGGCCAAGATCATGGCGAAAGTGGTCAAAAGTCTGCACTGGAATTTCAGGGTATGTCGATCAAAAGATCAGCTCAGGAACACGAGCAGTACAGCGCTCCATGTGCTTTTCTTAAAAGTGTACATTTTAAAATGGCAACTTTCATGTTCATGGGCACATTATTCGTTCGTATCAAACATTTTTCTTTCGGCCTATAAAACACCATTGTTTTGGCCATATGCATTTGGCCACATTTTTTACGCCCTACTTGTATGAAACTAATTTGGTTGTGTAGATGTGTTTGTTACAAGAATGAAATGCAAACTAGATTCTGTGTAGGGAGAGGACACTGAGCAGCTGTTTTCACATCTGGACACTGGAGCACTAGTGTGGGACCCCAGAACACCATTTTTATTAGGGGGGCCACACAGGTGCTCCAGTGTATACTATAGGGGTGACTCTATCTGTGAAGCTTGTACCAAACAGGTAAAGTATTGCAGCTTGACAAAGGACACTGAAAATGCTACATTTTGGAACTCTGCCAAAATAGACAATTGTACCCCACTTCCAAGCAATGTTTCCTATTTATAGTTCTGCCATCAAATATCTGTGTGCTAAGTATACCATTTTTTTTTACATAGGGGAGAAAAGACTCGGAGGACACCCCTCATCCGAGGAGACCACAGACCCCCCACCTCTGGAAGAAGGGGAAATACCCCCAACCCAGGAAGAGCAGGAGGAGGAAGAAGACATGGTGACTTCACCCCATCTGAACGCAATATCAAACACAGTTCCTAAATACTCATGTCTGATATTGCCTTCAAGTTCTACCAAATGTGAACTTTGTAAATTCAAGATTTGTGTCTTTCTTGTTGGTTTTACACATGCCTGTTTTATCTTAAATGGACATTTCTATTTTTTATAAGGCCACCCCAAAAATTGTTATACAACAAACATGTTGGTTTGTTTAAAAAAACCTTTTCTAAATGCACATGTAATTGTGCAGGTATTAAAAAGATTGTTAATCAAGAATGTGTGGATTATTGTCTCAACGCTACAACACTTTTGTGGTGATGTAATTGCTGCTTTCTGTGAAAATGGGGGTTATTTCCTAAGGGCAAATCCTATTTGCACTACAAGTGCAGTTTCAGTGCATTTTCAAGTGCACTTGTAGTGCAAAGTGTCTTTGCCTTTAGTAAATAGCACCCAACAGTGCTTTGTATAAGGTTACACAATCACGCCATTTTCAGGACTCCCCACATTTCTGTCAGGGTCAGCTAAAACAAACACAAGCAGTAAATGTCACCAAAGATTTGCTTTTTTTTGGATTTTATTTGATAAAGGCTTCACAAATTGTCTGGCATATTTATGGCACCCCTACCCGCAAAGAACTCCAGGTATCTTAACCGGACCTCACGGGCACTCAGGGAGGGCAAGCCAGGACGGCCACTTTCAAGAGCCGTCAGGGTTGTTTCATTTAGCATTCCAGCCTCAGGCCCAACTGAGCCAGCATAGTTGGCAGAATGTTGGCGTAAAAAGTTATGTAGAACACAGCATGCCAGGATTATATGATTATGTTTATACTCCGCCATATGGATGGGTGTCAGAAATAGGCTGAACCGGCTGGCCATGATTCCAAATGTGTTCTTCACCACTCTTCTGGCTCTGGCCAGCCAGTAATTAAAAACCCTCTGTTCAAACCCTCTGTTCCGGGGTGAGGGTCCTCATCGGGAATGGCCGCAAAAGATGGTCCCCCAGCGCAAATGCTTCATCTGCAACAAAGACGAATGGGAGTCCTTCCACATTCTCTTCTGGAGGTGGCAAGTCCAAGCTGCCATTCTGGAGATGCCTGTAAAACTCCGTCTGGGCAATGACTCCACCATCGGACATCCAGCCATTCTTCCCCACGTCCACATACAGGAAGTCGTAATTAGCTGACACCACTGCCAACATCACAATACTATTGAACCCCTTGTAATTATAATAGTACGACCCCGAGTTGGGTGGTGGGACGATGTGGACGTGTTTCCCATCAACTGCCCCTCCGCAGTTAGGAAAGTCCCACCGCTGGGCAAAGTGGGAGGCCACAGTCTGCCATTCCTGTGGCGTGGAAGGAAACTGTTGAGGAAAACAAAAAAAACTTAGTATTTTTGCACATAAACATGGAAAGCAGATTAGACACAAACATTCTTGGCCAACATCCAGATAACATTTATTAAGGGGAACTTTACAACACCAACATATAAGGTACACCTATCATATCCCCCCCCCTCTCATGGGCCATTTCTAACATTATAGGGGGGGATCTTGGACAGGTAACCCTCTTCACTTCATTGAGAGATGAATGCCTAAATACAGGGTATTACTTGGAACAGCCCCTCCTTAGTTACACTATTGGCAGCCCACTGGACAGGTAAGAAGTGTCAGAATACAAAGATATAAATACACACTGTACACATTTGAGCACATTTGGATATTCTGCTATTACCTATCAAGATAATAATAGGATACAAAAACTTTCAACAGTACCATTTGAAAGTATACAGGCAGGCCCTTGCACTACATGCCTTGGGGAATTCATCCATAAATCTGACCACAAAAGAGGTGGGTATAGTGTGTATGGGTTTGGCAAAGTCAGCAGATAGATGATTGAGGATAGATAGAGAATTGGTATCAGCTGACTTAGCAGTTGGGGGGAGGGAGGGTTAATAAAAATGATTTGGGGACACTACAAAAAAAGCCTCTGGCACTCTGCCTGAATTTAAAGCACAAATCAGATTTCAAAACATTTTAGGGGGTGTTTAGGGTAAAGCACTACTATGGAGCTGATAAAATACATTGTTAAGTGACTACATGAGGTGAATATAGGGCCAGGAAAACATGCTGGAGAGGTTAGTGAAGGCAAATATGTATGAAGGACTAAAAAAATAATTACATAAAAATCCAGCATGCATGAGAACAAAGGGGACATTCACAGCATATTACAATCATGGTAATTAGGGAATGAGGAAAGAAATACAATATATTAGCAAACATTCAATACAATAAAATGTGATATTAAAGGATAAAAATCTTACCTTAATATACTCCTTCTGCAGGACCTGTATGATGGCAGAACAGGTCTCTGGGATAATGATCCCCAGAGCCTGGGGGGAGATGCCTGTCGAGAAATTCAAGTCCTGCAGGCTTCTCCCCGTCGCCAAGTGCCGCAGGGTGGCGACAAGCCTCTGTTCCGGAGTGATGGCTTGCCTCATGCAGGTATCCTGCCTGCTGATATAGGGGGTCAGCAAAGCCAACAAACGGTGAAATACGGGGTCCGTCATCCGGAGAAAGTTCCTGAAATCATCAGGATTATTCTCACGGATCTCACAGAGCAAAGGCATATGAGAGAACTGGTCACGCTGAAGCAACCAATTCTTGGTCCATGAACTCCTCCCCACCCTGTTCATGGACTGGACTTGTGTCAAGGTCAGGACCCCGACACCAAGCCCCAAAACACAGCACGAACTCTACGAGGAGTACATATATGCAACATGGCTAGAAAAACGGTCAGCTGCTCAGAATGAAGTAACAGAACGCACTAAAGAACAGCAAGGCCTGTGAAGAGCGACCTGAAAAACAGTAACGAATGAACAAGAACACAATGACAAAGTCACGCGTAGCTTGCTTGCACGCATTGAAGAGCAAATACAAACCCACAAGCACAAACTGAACCGCAGAAAACGATCTGAAAGCCACGAGTCTGAAAAAGCGCGAATCGTCTCTCACCAAACTTTACTAACACGAGATTAGCAAAAGGAGCCCAAAGGGGGCCGCGCTTGGTTCTGAACTGGCCTTTTCTAGTCTCGTCGTACATGGTTGACGTCACCGCATTGTTGGCGATTGGAAATTCCGACAACTTTGTGCGACCTTGTGTACGCAAAACAAGTTTGAGCTAACATCCGTCGGAAAAAATCCTAGGATTTTGTTGTCGAAATGTCCGATCAATGTCCGACCGTGTGTACGAGGCATAAGAAGGACTGATGAGATCAGTGGAGAGGAGATCTCACAGATTTGGATTCAGAGTATGAACCTGTGGAAAACAATGGTTCATTAACCACTTGCAGACCTTGCTATAGCTGAAAGATGGCTACAGTGTGGTTGTCCAGTTCTAGGAGGGTGTCAATAGATGTCCTCCCAGAACCCTATCCCCTGCACGCCTCTTGCGGTGCGCATTGGGTGTGCTCTGTGACTGTTATGCACTTCAGATACAGGTGAACACAGATCGTAGAAAATGGCCATTCCCGGCAGCCCTTTACCATATGATCAACTGTGTCCAATCACAGCTGATTACTTGTAAACAGACTTGCTGGTTCTCGGAAGTCCTTTCCTTCCACATTGTGTCTGTGGGACAAAAGGAGAGCAAGCCTGTCAGCACACCATTTACTCTGATAATCAGTGTACTGATCACCAGTGCCCTGATTAAGAGCTTCCCACCACCTTGTGTCACTATGCCTCAGGTTGGCATGGTGTCCACCGTAGCATTTGCAGTGGCAAAGCAGTGTGGGACTGACCATAAGAGGGATTATTTTGCAGTTAGTCAGCTTAAATATGTATAGCAATATGTGTGAACTAAAAATCCCTGTTTTTCATGGTTTGGTGGAAAGCAGTGTATTGTATAGCAGTGTGCAGAGGGTCCATCCAGAATTTGTACTGATTATCAGTGCAACCCCATCAGTGCCCATCAGTGCAGCCTTTCAGTGTCCATCAGTGCTGCCTATCAGTGCAGCCTCATCAGTGCCACCTTATCAGTGCCCCTCAGTGCCGCCTCATCAGTGCCCATCAGTGCAGCCTATCAGTGCTCATCAGTGCAGCATATCAGTGCTCATCAGTGCAGCCTCAAAAGTTCAGTGCAGAAAAATTACTTATTTGCTAAATTTTAAAACAGAAATTAAGAAAGTTTGTATTTTTCTCAAAATTTTTGGCCTTTTTTTATTTGTTTAGCAAAACTACCAAAAGAAAGCTCTATCTGTCTAAAAAAAAAATAGTTTGGATACAGTGTTACATGACCGGGAATTGTCATTCAAGGTGTAAGAGCACTGAAAGCTGAACATTGGCCTGGGCAGGAAGGGGGAGAAAGTGCTTGGTAGGTAAGTGGTTAATAGCCACCTCTGTGTCAAAGAATGAAGGGATCCCTGCTAACGGAGTCAGGCATACTTTGTCAGCAAGCACTAAATAGCCTACTGAATTGCAGCAGGCAAAACCAGCTGAGTAGTACTGTATATTCTTGTGACATGGTAAGCACCAGCAGTGCTGTACATTCTATTGAAGTGGCAAGCAAAAGAAGTGGGGTGTTACACCATCAGCCATGAACATTTAGGGCCCATGCTAGTGTCCCAGAGGCACTTTCAAATCATTGTGATCGCCCCTTTTTATAGCCCAACCAGGTATCCATGCAGAAACAGAAAATGTTATACCTGTTCAATTGTTTTTATTTGTTTTTCAGCAGATAATTATTCAATTTCATTTTGGAACAATGCAACCTGCATGCCAAAAATACCACTGTCATTTATGCTCAGGCATATGAGCAGAAGCCTAACATTGTTTCCTAATTTTAAACCTTTCTAAGCCTTACCCTAAAGATCACTACAAAATTAACTGCAGTCCTATTGGTCCACATACCCAATTCACCAGGCCTTAAGTGTTGGATGAACAGAAGAGTGAAGACTGGCTGCCCACTGCAGGCTCTGCTGTTCGACTTCCTATATAGGTAAGGGGCGGGGTCACCTGGCTACATCACCTGGTGGCACCACCCCCTTGTGACTTTTTTATTTTTTAGTAAATAAATTGTCAAAAACAGGTTTTATTACTTTTTGACACTTTTTTTGGTGAATGTATAGGGGTACTATTTACCCCTACTCATTCACATGGGGGGGGTGTTCACATGGGGGCCACCCGCAGATCCCCACAACCACCAGCCACAGTTGTGGGGATGAGGTCTTCATCCCCATTAACATGGGGACAATGTGCTTTGGGGTTGGTGGAAGGCAGGTTCCCCCTGTCCCAAAGCACCCATGGGATGCATGATTGGATAAGAGTCTGGTGTGGATTTTGGGGGGCCCCATGCAGTTTTTTTTTAATTGGCGTGGGGTTCACCTTAACCACTTGCCCACTGCCCACTTATACCCCCTTCCTAACCAGGCCAATTTTCAGCTTTCAGTGCTCTCACATTTTGAATAACAATTATTCATGCAACACTGTACCAATATGATATTTTTGTCCTTTTTTTTACACAAATAGAGCTTTCTTTTGGTGGTATTTAACCACCACTGGGTTTTTTTATTTTTTATGCTATAAATGAAAAGAGAAAATTTTGTAAAAAAAAAAACATTTTTCTTTGTTTCTGTTATAAAATTTAGCAAATTAGTAATATTTCTTCATACATTTTGGCCAAAATGTATACTGCTACATATCTTTTGTAAAAATAACCCAAATCAGTGTATATTATTTAGTTTGTGTGAAAGTTACAGTCTACAAGCTATGGTGCCAATCACTGAAAATTGATCACACCTGATGTACTCTCATTTCTTGAGCCAGAAAAGTACAAATACCCCCCAAATTATTCTTTTTGGAAATTACACATACTAAGGTAGTTAGTAAGAGGCATAATGAGTTTTTTGAAGTTGTAATATTTTTCCCAAAATTCTTTGCAAAATAAAGATTTTTTTTTTCCACAAAATTACAACTAAACCCCAAACACATTCTGCTACTCCTGAGTATGGCAATACCACATGTGTGAGACATTTTCACAGCCAGGCCACATACAGAGGCCCAACCTGCAGGGAGCATCATCAGGTGTTCTAGGAGCATAAATTATACATTTAATTTCTTGACTACCTATTACACTTTTGAAGGCCCTGGAGCAACAGGACAACGGAAACATAAAAAATGACCCCATTTTGGAAAGCAAACACCCCAACACATAATCTAGGAGGCATAACGAGTCTTTTGAACATGTCATTTTTCCCACAAGTTTTTGTAAATTGTGGAAATAAAATGAAAAACACTTTTTTTTTTACACAAAGTGGTCAATTTATATAATAATTTAAGATATTTACAACACATAGCATGTACATAGCAAAATTACACCCCAAAATACATTCTGCTACTGCTCCTAAGTATGGCAATACCACATGTGTGAGACTTTTACACAGCCTGGCCACATACAGAGGCCCAACATGCAAGGAACACCGTCAGGTGTTCTAGGGACACATAGCATGCACATACCAAGAATTACACCCCAAAATACATTCTGCTGAGCAACAGGTAAACAAAAAATTAGTGGTTTTAGTAGAGCAGTTGTCCACAGCCTGACCGCTTACAAAGGCCCAACTTGCAGGGAGCACTGATGTGGCATGAATGTGACACGAATAAGCAGTGATGTGGCACAGATGAGCACTGATGTGGCATGGATGGGCATGTATGAGGCATGGATAAAGCACAGATGGGCATATATGAGGCACGGATGGGAATGGATAGGCACATATGAGGCATGGATGGGAATGGATAAGGCATGGCTGGGCATGTATGAGGCAGGGATGGTCATGTATGAGGCATGGATGGGCATCCGGTAAACGCGCATTGGCATGCAGGCACACCAATGTGTGCACAAGAAGGAAAATGTATTGAGCGCATGCATGAGCGCGAGCCAGGGTGAGCACACACGTGCGCGTACTGGCACCAGACAGCCTAATTAAACCCAGCAATGACATGAAAACATTGCTGAGTGGTCTTTCAGCTTGTTCCTGTTGACCTGTGCCTTGATTTGTTTCCAGTTTACCTGTGTTTGACCCGCCTTCACCTGTACCCTCCTCTGGACTTCTGCCTGCCTATTTTTGACCTTGGCTTGTGTTTGACTCTGCTCCTATCTCATGCTCCTGTACCTTGCTGGCCGATTGTATACCGAACCCGGCTTGTATCCTGTCCTTGCGTCACAATGTAGATACTTGCCAGCAAACCAAGGATCAGCACAGGATGGCGTCCAAATGGTTTAGTTTATTGCATGATCACAACACAAAGAGGTGCAATGTTTCGGAGTCACGCAGGACCCCTTCGTCATCACATGCCTGACGAAGGGGTCCTGCGTGACTCCGAAACGTTGCACCTCTTTGTGTTGTGATCATGCAATAAACTAAACCGTTTGGATGCCATCCTGTGCTGATCCTTGGTGTGCTGGCAAGTATCTACATTGTGACTTGAACCAGTATCCAGCTGGTTGTTGCTGCAGCACCCAACCTTTAGAGCTTATACCAGGAACGTGTGCGATGGGAATATGAAACATTACCTGTCCTTGCGTCAGTCTCATGTTCCTGTACCTGCTCTGCCTGGCTGTTGATGACCCCCTGGCTTACATTCTGGCTACGCCTCTGCCTGCTGATCCAGCGACACAGAGTTCCAGTTCCCAGTGCCTGTTCGGTGATCTCCCTCCAGCGGGTTCCTGTCAAGCCTCAGCTGGTGTCACCTGCTATACCGGCCCTCATGCCACTCTGTGTCCTACACTCCCTGTCATCTCTATCAGGGCCATTGGACAGGAGGTGCAAGAGAAGCCCACTCTACAGCTCGATCTCCACCAGGTATGTGACAGGGCATATATGAGGCACAGATGGGCATGCATGAGGCACAGATGGGCATGTGTGAGGCACAGATGGGCATGTATTAGGCATGTATGTGGCACAGATGGGCATGTATAAGGCACATATGGGCATGTATGAGGCACAGATGGGCATGTATGAGGCACGGATGGGCATGTATGAGCATGGATGGGCATGTATGAGCAATAGCATGGGTGGGCATATATGAGCATGGGTGGGCAGGAAGCGTGAGTTCGGGAGGACGTCCCTGGATGCCCTCCCAGAACTAGCCGACTGTATATTAGGGCTGGGCTCAGCCCTTCCTACCTCTTAGATGGCCACTCAGCTGTCGGCTAATTGCCAGCTCCTATCTCTTCACAGTGACTCACCGGTTGATGATATCCTGCTCGTCAGTCCTGCCTACTTAGCCAAATTATCTCTACCTTCGCCTTGGTCAACATCACAGAGACTATTTCCTGCATCCCTGTTAAAGACTTGCTTGGCTGACATTCCTTCTGGCTCCAGATCCTGCTTGCTGTTCGACTACGCTGATCTCTGGCTTCCTGACTTTCTGGCTTGTCTGGCTATCCATTCCGGTCACAGAATTTTGGCTATGTTTTGACTAAGTTTGTTCTATTTACTTTTATTATTAAACAAGTGTGATTTAACTGTACTTCTGTCTCAGTCTGATTCATGGTTTCTGACACTGTAGCCATCATTCAGCTATGGCCCAGTCAGCAAGTGGTTAAAATCCATACCAGACCCAAAGGGCCTGGTGGTATGGACTGGGGGGGGACTCCACACCATTTTTTTCAATAGCCGGGTGCCAACAAATGCAACTGCGAGTCATTTTAAATGTGATTTGACTTTTTCTTTATTTAGAAACTACATTTTTGCTGCTGCATGTTCTAAATATGCTACAGATATGTCACTTTACAGGCAGACTAATGCCCCCCCTCCCCAGGCACTATAGTTAAAGGAATTTTTCATTTATATTGTCGCACTTGAAGCATTTTTTTCCTTTCAAAATATTTTATTGTGTTTCAAAAGTACAAAACAATACCCATTGGGGGTGAAATACAAGATACACATGTCAGACATCAGGTAAACTTTTAACAGAAGGATAAGTAATCTAGCAGCAGTTTTGGCTCCTTGAACTTTATAGTTTCTGCCTGGCCTGAGGACAAAAGTACTAAGGGACAAGGAGAGGTTCCGCAAGCACCCCTAATGGGATCATGCTGTGCCTGGCCGAATCTCTACGAGCCCCAATTCTCATAACATCACTAGTTAGGCCTGGAATCTAACAAAAAGAATAGGGCTGCTGTAGCCTGATTCACTTGCCCCAACGGGTTAGTCCTCCGGATGAAGGTCAAATTGCGCTAAAGTCGGAGGGTCTCTCCGTTTACCTTGGAGGGCTAAGAGGGGGGTAAAGGAGGGGGGGTGAAGAATAGGGGGTGAAAAAGAGGGGTAGAGTATAAAGAACCTATCAATGAGAGAGGATTATGCTGCCCTTGTTGGGTCAATGAACTTTACGGTTGAACTCCTGGTATAAGGGAGATGCCCATATGACGGGCCCATGGTTCCCAGGTAGCTTCAAACTGCATTTAGGTGTTGAGGAGAATGCTAGTAAGTTTCTCTTGGGACATGATCCAGGATATTTTACGTATAGCAGCCTTGTAGGAAACCTTGGGTTGTTTCCAAGCTTTGACAATGGTAAGCTTGGCTCCCAAGAAAATGAAGTGTACTAGTTTGCGAATGTGTTTTAGTGTTTTGGGAAAATTTGCATTGAGCAAGGCTATGACTGGGGTTTTCGGGAGCCGAAGATCCGAAACTTTTAGGATCAGGGAGAAAATCTTGCTCCAAAACAGCCTTAATCTAGGGCACTCCCACCATATGTGGGCTATGGTGCCTGTAAGTTGGCAGCCTTGGAAGCACCGGGAATCTGAGGAAGGGTACATTTTGGCCTGTCTGTCAAGGGTTAGGTACCATCTGGTATTACCCTTGAGGCTGAATTCAATTAGTGAGACATTCCTAATGCCCTTGTAGGATCTAGCAAAGGAGGCCCTCCATCTCTCTATGTCCCAGTTGAGGGAGAAGTCACTCTCTCAGGCAGTCATGTATGGGGTCTTGTTGGACTGTTGGGCCAGTGACTGATATATAACGGAGATTTCGCCCCTCTGTTCTGTGGACTGCCCACACCATAATTCGTACGGTGTGAATCTGGGTGGAAAAGGTTTCCCTGGCCAGATTTTGTGAAGGAAGTGGCTTATCTGGTGATATCTAAATCGTTCCGAATTCGGGATCTCTAGTTGGTTCACACAGAAATCCAGGGAAATAGGTCCAATGGGAGTGAAGAAGTGTCCGATTCGATACAACCCCTTGTCCAGCCACCATTTAAAGGCCTTGATGTCTAGGCCCGGAATAAAGTCTGGATTATTGAAAATGTGAGCTAGGAGTCGGCCACTCGAGGTCAGTGCAGGGTTGGATTTCAGTTTTTCCCAGATTTTCAATGATTGGGAGAGAGTAGGGGAAAGGATTGGGGGTTGGTCTCTTGGGGGGGGCCCAAAGCAAGAAGTCTAGGGGTAGGATGAAGCAGCCTGCCTTTCTATTTGTATCCAGTTGGGTTTCTCCACCCTGGAGTAGACTGTGGAGAGCTGGGCTATCCTGGCTGCTTGATAATACCAGAATAGCTGGGGCAGCCTTAACTCCCCCTGTGTTCTGGATAGGAAAAGAGTTTTAGCGGGATTCTATGTCCTCGCCTTCCCCAGATGAATTTTTTGACTTCTCTTTGGAATGTTGTCAGGTGATCCTTTTTAATGCTTATTGGAAGGGCCCTGAAAAGATAGAGGAGTCTTGGCAGTAGTGTCATTTTTATAGAGTGGATTCTCCCTAGCCAAATGTCGAGGACTAGACCTGGTGGGGGAAAAATCCCCTGACCCAGGGGCTCCAGTTCAGTTCGAGTTCAATTCCCTGACAGGAAGAGAGAGGAAGCAGACAGTTTGTTCCTGTAACGGCCGTAGTACTAGTGTGTGGTATGCTAATGAAGTCTCTTCGCTGTGTAAACTTGTGGGAGTGGGACCTTGAGGAACTATGTCGTTCAGGAAACTGGGGACTGAACCGAACTAAAACCCAGATTTGGAGCTCCAGCTCCATCAATGGAAGGGACTCCTGTCCCAATGGGAAGTGCCCGTGAGAGGGCAATGGAGTAAGAAATTTGGGACGTCATCTTATGGTGGTCTTCCATCCTTGCACTTCTTGGAGCGACCCTTGTTCCAAAGAGGGGAGACTGGGCTAGCTGGTGGAGGTCGTTTGGAGGACCCCGAGGATGTCATGGAGAAGTCCATAGGTGATTCCTGTGAGATCAGTTTAAGGTGCAAAAACAGTTTCTCACCGTCCGGTAGGTTGGAGAAGGAGTGTGTTTTTTCGTGATTTGTAAACTTCACCACGAATGGAAAGGCCCAGCGATACTTAATGTCCCATTGAGCTAGGACCGCAAGCAGTGGTTTGAGAGCTCGCCTTTTTTGAATGGCGGAAGGAGACAGATCAGCAAATATCTGCATCTGGTGCCCCTGGTGCTGTAGTTTAGGCTTCATGCGAAAATTGGCGCATGACCTCCTCCTTGACAGCAAAAAAGTGAGGTTTAACAATGATATCCCTTGGGGTGCCATCTTTTCTGTTGGGTCCCAGGGCCCTATGCGCTCTGTCCAGTTCGAGGTGGTGTGGCGGTATGTTTGGGATGAGCTCTGAGATAATGTCTCGTACCGTGAGGGGGATATCAGTGAAGGTTTCTGGTAGGCCATGAATTCTAAAGTTATATCTCCTGGACCTATTTTCGAGGTCATCGATCCTGGAGAGGGCCGTGTCCAGTTGTTCCTGCAGGGTCTGAATGTGCGCTGCATTTTGGTTGGTTCTGGTCACTGTACTGTCTATTTTGTCCTCCATGGCCTCAATTCTGGATCCCAAGCTTGCAAAATCTGATTTAATGGTGTTAGTGATTTGGGCTGCCGTGTTGGCCAGTCCTCTCTCCAAGAGGGTAGAGAATTTAGTGAAAAGGTCTTCTTGTAGTGTGGTGAAGTCTTTGACTGAATAGCATGGGGAAGGGTTAGCTGATAGATGGGGTAGAGAAGGCCCGGACGGAGATAATGCATAATCCTCCATGTGAAGGCTGAGCAAGGACTTTGTGGATGCCGGGGATGGAGCCTGGGGCATGTGGTGGCCGTGAGGGGCTGCTTGGGGGAGGTTGGGGCTGCTTTGGGCCTCTTGTGGGTAGGTCAGAGTCGCTGGGGCAAGGACTTGCCTGTTTTCTAGTGCCCTGGCCGGGTAGGCCGCATGAAGCTGTGCTGAATCAGTGGCAGCGGCCAACTTGGTACACCCGTCCTCCACCGCTGAGTTGAATTGCGGCCCGAGGTTCCATCGTGCGGAGGGACCAGATATCCCTGCGTGTTCCCTGAGGGTTCCCGGGCCCGGTTGGGCAGGCGGTGTGTGTCCCAGGGGGGAACAGCGCTGCTTTTGCGGCTTGTCAGTCCAGGGTGGCTAGGAGCTCTCGGCTCAGGCAGCCATGACGGAGCTCTCGCGCATGCGCATTCCACTTGAAGAATTTTTGAAATCATTGTTCCTGAATAAACGATTGTTGTAAAAAAAAAAAAAAAAACATTTGCATTGATACATGTCCCCCCCAGGGCAGTACCCAGAACCCTATACCCCTTTTATGGCTAATTATTTGCATATAAGCTTTCAAAATGGGCACTTTTGGTTTTTCCTGTTTGGCTCCCATTTACTTCAATGGGGTTCACTGTTGGGGTTAGAACTTTTCCCCTGTTCGTGAATTCTGCTGCAAACCGAATGGGGGCGGGGTTCAGCCCACCTCTATATGTCATTATATTTTCAGTTAAGTCTAGGACACACTATAAAATAATAAGATTTTTGCATTTCCATGACAATTTCCAGTGCCCTCCCCAAGGTGGCATAGGATAGGCTCCACAAAATTGGGCTACTTATCAATTTTTTCAAACATTTTCTAAAACGTATAACCCCCTCACAAAAATTTCTGCAGTGACGGGTTTCACAAGCACACTTCAAAAACAGTATCTCTCCAATAAAAGTACAGAGTATAGAGTGAAGTTACATACATTTTGTGAGAGGAACACAGGGTGCATATATGACTTCTATGTTTAGAAAGGGAGATATAGACATCTGCAGTCCCTTGGCTTATCTTATATTGATAGCAGCAGATGAATAATGTGGGGCCTTATGTCACCCTTTTTTCATAAGGGATACAACCTTTATGTGGGCAATTTATATTCCAGCATGACACTTTTCAGACTCCTTTTTCTCCAGAAAAATGTAGCTTTGTGCTACATTGTGACCAAATCCCAAAGGCTTTCCACAAAACTGAAAAGGGGGGAGTTAGCAAGTTTGCACAATGATGCATTTTTGGTAATAAAATGGAACGATAAGAAAGATGTTAATATTTCCTTTCATCCATCTAACAAGATACATCAGTAAAAGCTCAGGAAAGGCCGGATCGACCTGGAAATGAAGCTCTACCCACCAACCCAAAGATCTGTTTACTGGTAAAAAAAAAGTGCCCATTTACTTATTCTAAAGCCTAGTACACATGATCAAATTGTTGGCAGGGGATTGTCTTTTGACAGACTGTTGTCCTAAAATCTGACCATTAGTACGCTCCTTCTGACAATTGTTGTCCAACTTTCGGCCAACAAATGTTGGATGGCAGGCTAGTAAATTTTTGGCGTACAACAGTCTGTTGTCTGACATTTGTATCATCAGTACAGTCCGTCACACAAAAGTCAAAAGTACAAACATGCATTCTCAGAATCAATGCCCACCAAACCCAAAATTAGCAGAAGGGGCGCAAAGGGTGGCACTCAACAGCTGAAATTCCCTGTAGTACGTCACTACGTTTGGGTTTGTTGGCCGAAAATTGTGTACCGTTAGTATGCAAGACAAGTTCCTGACACATACCCTTCGGACAAAAATCAGACGCTCTGTTGGCCAACAATCGGATCGTGTGTACAAAGCTTAAGTCCAAAGGAAGACCTGGCTACTTCTTAAACTATCAAGAAGAAACTGTAACAGCCCTTATTTACAAAGAAGACCCGCATCTGAAAGCCTTCGTAAGAAAAAAAAACAGAAGTGAGGGAGTGCATGTGCATTAGTGGTCGTTTTTAATTGATCAGTTTTAATAATTATAACACTGACAGTAGGCACACTTTCTGTCTGTTTTTTATTTTACTCTGGTCATCCTGCAACGCTCCAGTTTTTTGAGGCCATTCACCAGTAGAAGCTCTCTATTCATCCACCTAGTACTTCCCATTGGGCACCAATAGAAGGACACAATCTGCTGGAGCTTTTTGATCTAAACCTGTGTTTCATTGACTACATGTGAGTGCATTATATACATCCCTTTTTCATCAGTTTTTGTATTTATACTATACTGAGAGTTGTGTGCCCTCTCTTTAATTTATTTTTCATGCCCATTGGAGACATAGAAGTATCTGCCACATGCTGATGCTCCACGGATTATTTATTGATATGCTGTATCAATTTGTTGGAATGTAAGTGCTATACGTACCACTCTATTACTATATATTGTTTTTATCACAGTTGATATGCTTAGACAGTGGTGCTTTCTCTCCCTCTCTCTTCTGTTTTTTCTTATATACTCATTAGTGGGAATTACTCCAGAACCCACCTGAAAGAGAGGTTGTAGACACTGTAGAAGTGTACATTTTGCATCAGTCTATCTTTTATGGACTTGCTTTGGATATTTTTACATTAGAATATGGAGGAGATCCAGGCTAAAAGTACAGCAATTAACAAACATAAATACACATAGATAGATACCAGAAACAGACCTTAGGTGACGTGAGGATACACCACCTCAGGTGGTTCTCACTTTTTAAAGAGGTTTTTACTCCAAAACATTGTGATTTCAACCTCTGCCTGATCCTGAGTGTCCACATGTCAGCTAAAGGCTTTTTCTGGTATCTATCATTTACTCTGTTGTACTACTGTTTCTCTATATGTTGTTTTCTTTCATATATACAGTATATAAAAATCAAAATGTTAGCTGTTTGGAGTACTGCCTATTATTTATTTATGCATAATAGACACTTCCCTGATCTTCCCCGTTCTATTCAAACAGACCAAAGACCCCATAAAAATGCCATGTATGTACCAAAATTGGAATAAGGAATGACTCACAATACTATTGTCCCCACTGTACCTCACAATCTTGTATCTGCATAAAGGACTGCTTCCAGCGTTACCATACCTCACTAATATTAGTAGTGAAGGTGTTTCTTCTGCTCGCTGCCTGGACAGATTCTTTGTGTATCCTGTCCAGCCTCTCTCTACAACAATAGATCACTGCTATAGCGTTCCATTGTTGGCTGAATGCAAACATTGTTAGAAGGGATATGCTGGAACAGCTACACGGGGGCTGGAGTTGATCTCAATTGAGCAGATCCAGATCCTACATGAAAAATATGTGAAATTAAAAATTGTTAACACCCAGCTTGCAACAGTAATGTTGAATGATCTAGATGGCATTTGCATCAAATGCTCATATAAGTGAATACAATGCCAGATAAATTTTAATGATTGTAAACCTGTGAAAAAGCCACTGTCATGCTAATTTGTGCCCTCATAAAACCAACTTAAACTTATCCTAAACATTTCCCATCCGGCCAATTCTGGCACTTCGCTCCTACATGTAAAAATCATCAATTTTTGGGTAGAAAATTACTCAGAATTCCCAAACATTATATATGTTTTTTAGCAGAGACCCTAGGGCAGAGGTCTCAAACTGGCGGCCCTCCAGCTGTTGCAGAACTACAATTCCCATAAGGCATTGCAAGGCTGACAGTTAAAAGCATGACTTCCATAGGCAGAGGAATGATGGGACTTGTAGTTCCGCAACAGCTGGAGGGCCGCCAGTTTGAGACCCCTGCCCTAGGGAATAAAATGCCAGTCGTTGCAACTTTTTACGTCACATGGTATTTGCGCAGCAATTTTTCACATTTTTCATGAATTAAAAAAACAAAAACACTTAAGTTTTGTATAATGTGAAAAATGATGTTACGCCGAGCAAATAGATACCCAACATATCACACTTGAAAATTGTGCACGCTCGTGGAATGGCGCCAAACTTCAGTACTCAAAAATCTCCATAGGTAAAGCTTTACATTTTTTTACAGGTTACCTGCTTAAAATTACAGAGGAGGTCCTGGTATAGAATTATTGCTCTCGCTCTAACGTTCATGGCAATACCTCACATGTGTGGTTAGAATGCCGTTCACATATGTGGGTGCGATGTACGTATGCGTTCACTTCTGCGTGCGAGCTCGCGGGGATGGGGGCCCTTTAAAAAATTTTTGATAACTTTTTTTTTTCTTTCAATAAATTTTTATTATGAATAGAAGTTTAGTCATAACAATTATGGCATACAATAAAAAACAAAACAAAACAAGGTGTAAGGGAACAGTAAGTACCAATAAGTCCAAAGTGAAGCTTCGCTTAGTAGTATGCATTGAATAACATTTTGTACAATACCAGAAAACATGTCGAGAATTACAGTCTGGAATATCGTATCTCATTAGCAGGAGTGATTTAAGCTATATATTCAGCAAGATCAATCGACAATAAGAGGCAGGAAAAGCACTTTGTTGGGGGAAGAAATATGACTGACTTTACATAAAAGAGGACTCTCGGATCTGCGAGGGCTCAGGAGTCAGGAGAGGCGCCCAAACCCGCCCCAGCAGGGAACACACTGCGTGCCAGGGGCCTCCCCCGAGCCCCAGACCCCAGAAGAGTCCGCTCTAAACGGGCGAACACTATAACATTATGTTAATATGATAACTTGGAAATTCTATCCAACTAATGTCTAAGGTCGAGTGATCAGACAAACGATGCTAGGTATTAGCCAGCTAGGGGGGAGGTCTTAACAACTACGTAGCCCCGGACTCGAGGAGCCCAGGAGTTGTAGCAGTAATTCCCTACATCTCTAAGATAAATAACTATTAAAGTCTCAGGGTGAACCATCATTTAGGGGATTCAACAAGAGTAAATGAGAGAATACGAGGATAGGGTAGGGAGACCAGGGGGGGAAGGGGGGAAGGAATGAAGAGATTCGCATGTGATAGGGGTTAATAGTGGAGTCACTCAGAGCACCTGTTGTCCTGTTTGGTTAGCGCCCGGGTATAAGGGAATATGGCAGAAATTAGCCCAGGGTTCCCAGGTGAGTTCGAATAGGCGAACTTTGTCTTGTATAATGCTAACTATCTTCTCTTGTGCCATAATCCAGGATATCTTATGCTTCACCGCTGCGAAAGGGACCCTGTGTTTTTTCCAACATGAAGCTATTGTAATTTTGGTTCCCAGCAAGATAAAAAAGATCAGCTTTTGGGTATATTTATCAACAGATTCCACTTTCAGATTCAGTAGGGCTATCTCTGGATTTTGAGGAATCTGAACAGCGGTTACTCTGCGGATCACTGAGAAAACTTTGTTTCATAAGCTCCTTATTCGTGGACAGGACCACCATACATGATATAGTGAACCTATATGGTTACACATGCGGAAACACAGCGGGGAAGCATCTGGATATATCTTTGCAAGGAGAGATGGTACCCTGTACCACCTTATGAGTACCTTAATGCTAGCCTCCATCAGTGAGACATTTAAGATTCCTTTAAAGGAGCGATGAAAGCAGGAGAACCATTTATCCCTTTCCCAGGAGATGTTAAGAACTTTTTCCCAGGCTAAAGCATATGGGGGCTTGGACACCACTGAAGCAAGCGATGCATAAATGACAGAGATCCCCCTCTCTGATCCATTGCACCCTCACACCATGATTCATAACTAGTGACTTTGGGAGGGTCTGATTTAGTTGGCCGAATGGAGTGAAGGAAATGCTGTATTTGCATAAAGCGGAAACGTTCAACAGGAGGCATCTCAAGCTTACTAGTACAGAACGCCAGAGATAATGGGCCTGTGGGTGTGAAATAATCCCCTATTCTAATTAGTCCCTTATTCAGCCACCAGTTGAACGCTAGAATGTTCATTCCTGGTGGGAATTCGGGATTATGAAAAATATGTGTCAGGGGTTTGAGGTTTGAGATCAGGGAGGGGTTTCTGTGAAGCCGGTCACATAGAGCCAGCGAGTGGGATAATGTGGGAGCTAGAATGGGTGGCCTCTGTTTAGTGAGGGACCAAACCAAAATGTCAATAGTGTGAAGAGGGACTGCATGACATTCCATTGATACCCAGTCTGGTTTCGGGCCTTTTGAGTATACAATGGAAATCTGGGCCAGCTGAGCTACCTGGTAATACCACCAGATATTAGGTAAGGCTAGACCACCTTGCGATTTAGGCCGGAATAGGATATTCTTTGCGCAAAGACTAGCCTTCGGGCCCCATATAAATTTTATGATTTTGGATTGGAGCAGCTGTATTTGTGATTTCTGGATAGGGATGGGCAGGGACCTGAATAAGTAAAGTATGCGAGGGAGGAGGGTTATTTTGACTGCATTAATACGGCCTAGCCAGGATAAGTTATGTCTATCCCAAAGGGAAAGGTCTGATATCAGTTTACGAAGGATGGCCGGGTAATTAGATGAGTAGAGGGAGGCAATACTAGAGGAGAGGTTGACCCCTAGGTATGGAAGTGAAGTCTTGTTCCAGGAAAACGGGAAGTGATTTTGTAAGCTACTTAAAACATTGGGAGGGACCGTGATGTTCAGGGCTAAAGATTTGGACACATTAACTCAAAGGCCAGATACTTCCCCAAACTTGTCAAGCAGGGCGAAAATGTTAGGTGTAGATATCAAAGGGGACGTTACAAAGAGCAATAAATCATCCGCAAAAAGTGCACATTTATGCTCTTGTTTACCACATAACACCCCTTTAATATCAGGATGATTTCTAATGGCAATAGCCAATGACTCCATGGCTATGGCGAAGAGAAGGGGGGAAAGAGGGCACCCCTGTCTAGTTCCCTTTTCTATAGCTAGCGGTTCAGAGTAGTAGCCCTGCAGTCTGACCTGTGCAGGGAGCGAAGTATGCCCAGGAAAACGAGGACCAAAACCCCAGCGCTCTAATACGCTGAATAGATATGGCCAGGTTACTGTGTCAAAAGCTTTTTGCAAGTCAATCGATAATAAATAACCGTTCTGTTGGGGACCTCCATCCCATTGAGAATTGAGAAGGGATATGATATTAACTGCTCTTCTAATCTGGTCAGGTCCTTGTCTCCCCGGGATAAAGCCCACCTGGTCTTTATGGATGTATTGAGCTATACAAGATGCTAGTCTGTTGGATAAAACTTTTGTTAAGATTTTAAGATCGTTGTTGATTAGAGAGATAGGATGGTAATTAGATACCAGAGAGGTATCTTTACCGGGTTTCGGAATGACCGATATGAAAGCAAGATTCAGGCCTTTATCCAGGGGAGGTCCAGACCCGAGAGAATTGAAGAATTTGACTAAGTACGGGGTTAATATAGGGCCAAATTTTTTGTAATATCCAACGGAAAAACCGTCTGGTCCCGGGGCTGAGTTTTGTTTCAGGTGCTTAATAACCCCGAGAACTTCTGATTCAGAAATTGGTTCTTTTAGGAGGACCGAATGTTCAGGGGATAATTCGGGAAGGGTGAGGTTGTTTAGGAAGTCCGAGATGGAGTGGCTAGGTGTAACTTGCTCTTTTTTATATAGTGAGGTATAAAAATCATGAAATGTTTCCATTATGCGTTTTGGATTTTGAGACAGTTCTCCCGATCGAGTGCGAATTTTGGGGAAGGTAAAGGATCGCGGTCTTGGATTCAGTTTGGCTGCTAGTTTAGCTCCTATTTTATCAGTTTGGTAGTAGAAGCGAGCCCCTGACCATCGGAGCTGTTTCTCAGCCTCGGTAGTGAGAGCAAGGTTTAAGGATGTCCGTACGGATTCCAGGGCCTCCAGAGAGTCCCTGGTAGGGTTCCTTTTATGGGCTACACTCAGAGATTGGAATTTTAACCGGAGATTATTGATGTCTACTGTGCATTCTTTTTTAAGGTTAGAAGTGATTTGAATGATCTTACCTCTGAGGACTGCTTTGTGGGCAGCCCACAAAGTTTCAGGAGAAACCTCTCCAGTATTGTTTAAACGGAAGTAATCCTGTATTTCTTTTGTTAAGATCGAGCATTGGATTGGATCACTAAGGAGCCCTTCGTTGAGGCGCCATATGAATCTTTTACCTGGGTTGGGTGATAGTTGTATATATAACAGGACCAATGAATGGTCTGAAATGGAGGTGTCAATAATGACCGCTTTAGTTGCCCAGGGGATGTTATGAGATTGAATAAAGATGTGATCAATTCTGGTATGGAGGTGATGTGGAGCCGAGTAATGTGTGTAGTCTTTGGATCTGGGATTCATTTCTCTCCAAATGTCCACAAGGCCTAGGGAACACAGTGTGGAGGCTATCTGAGTACTTTGTTTTGGAGGTTTCCTAGACCGAGGGGGGCCGGGACCCAATTTGTCTAGGGAAAGATCAAAAGGGAGATTTGTGTCACCTCCCATTATTATTTTCCCTTCCAATTGCCGACCCAGTGTGGCCATCATGGTGGAGAAAAAGGAAGCCTGACCCTTGTTTGGGGTATAATAAGAAATAAAGGAGTACAATGATCCCTCAATCGTACCCTTCACTAAAAGATACCAGCCCGCTTGGTCTTTAATGACTTCGGAGGGGGAAAAATTAAGGTTTTTTGTGAAACAGATGGCAACCCCCTTAGTTTTATTGTCAGCGTTGGAGAGAAAAAACTGAGGGTAGTTCCCATGTAAGAAGGAGCGGTTGTAAGAGGATGGGAAGTGAGTTTCTTGTAGTAAAAGGACTGCGATTTTTTGTGACTTGTAGTGATTAAATAGTTTACGTCTTTTAACCAGAGAATTCATCCCCTGCACATTGTGCGTGGCTATACAGAGGGGAGGAGGAGGATTAGGTGTATCAGATTGCATGGATCAGAGGGGGGGATGTGTGCATCTTACAATAAGTGCTTACCTGAGAATTCAAGATTTGTGTGTGTGTCCAAGCCTTCACAACCTGGGAGTTTTGGAATCTGGGTTGCAGTCGTGTTGTCGGGTGTCTGAGTGACCCTGAGAAGAGGAGGGAGGGAGACATTGGGGGAAGGTCGACCCTGAGAGGAAGAGACAAGACATATCAAGAACAATGTAGAAAAAATTCTGAAACCAAACAAACATTTGTCTTATGTCCTAAGGACAATCTAAGTACCCTTACTGGAGGAGGGGGCCTTCGCCACCCCCCTCAAGTTTTTTCCCGAGGAGCAAAACCCCAAATAAGTGGGTTGTAGAGGCGTCTGCGAGTGGGGGAAAATACCACTCCGAAACTGGTTGGGGCGAAGTGCAACCACTCCAGCCATACTGCCAAAATATAAAACCAAAAATAGAATCAGAAAAACAAAAATTGAAGGAGTCCCGAGAAAACTTGGGGCAGAACAAAAACGTCTCAGTTACAGTTAAAGATCTGGATCAAACCCTGCCAGAAGGGAACGGGGGCTTGCAGAGTTAACCTGGGTAGAAGGAAACAAAGTTGATTGCAGGCTTCTCATTAAGGAGGGCATCCATCTTTGGATCATTTGGCTTGTTGTTTCTGCCATAAAGGTTGGATGGGGCTCGTTGGAGGTGGTCTTTTCGCAGATTGAGGTGTTCTGGGGTCGATGGCAGCAGTTGATGCAGGGGAGTGGGAAATAAGGCCCAGTTGAAGCAGCAATCATTCCCCATCACTAAAGTTCGTGAAACTGTAGAATTTGTTTAAGTAGGCAGAGTTGAGGCGAAATGGAAATGACCATCTATAAGTGATCGATTTTTGCGATAGGATGAGCAAGAGTGGTTTTAAGGATCTCTGTCGTTGTATCGTGAAGGGGGAGAGATCTGCAAAAATTTTGGATGGCATGACCTTGGATGGTAAGGTTTTCCGTTTCTGTGCATGACTTCTTCTTTGACTCTGAAGAAGTGGGGTTTCACCACTATGTCTTGGCGAGGAGGTTGCAGGGCCCTGTGCGCTCGATCCAGTTCCAGCCTATAGTCAGGTATGTCAGGAATTAGATTTTTGATGAAAGAGCGAACGATTTTATCTGTATCTTTGAGCGATTCAGGTAGGCCTCTCAGTCTGAAGTTATATCTGCGAGACCTATTTTCGAGGTCATCGAGTTTTGAATACGCCAAATCTAATTGTTCATGTAAATCATGGATCCTGTCGGTGTTCTGATTGGCGACTGCAGCGATTTGATCGGTCTTAGCTTCGATCGCTTCAATTCTTGCACCCAGCTGCTGCAGATCGGCCTGTATAGTGGTGGTAATTTGTGAGGCGGTGTGGGCTAGCCCCTTTGAGAGCATATTGGAAAAGGTCTCCATTAGAGCTGAAAAGTCTGTGGGAGTAGAAGCAGGGGAGACATTCTGGGTGCCTGATGTATAGCAGCCCTCACCCATCTGAGAGAGGGGGGGACATCCATGGGACTGCAGCCTACAGAGTCTGAGGTAGATGTAGTCAAGATCCCCGTCCGGGGGGTTACTCACAGTTTGGGGCTGCATCTTGTCCTTGCGTGAAGGCAGAGGAGGGAAGTCTTCAATGGATTCCTCTGGATGCTGAGAGGGGCCTCGTGTTGCGCCGGCGGCCGCCATTTTCGGGAAGGCAGCGATCTGAGGGCCAGGATCAAGGAATCGTGATAAATCACGTCTTGCAGAGCTCCCGGTCATGCGAGGGGGTCCCTCAGGACTCCAGGAGGTGGTGAGGGGGTCCAGTCGGTAGATTCTGCTGCTTGTGTTAGCTGTGGCGGCGGATGTAGGCTGGAGCGGAGCTCTCAGTACGAGCGACCGCTCATGAAGCCACCGTGCATGCGCCCCTTTTTGATCACTTTTATTCCTATTACAAGAAATGTAAACATCCCTTGTAATAGGAATAGTGCGTGACAGTGACAAGAAGACCCACATCTCTCCTCCAGGCTGGAAAGCTTGAGATAAAAAAAAAAACAGGACAATCTCGGCTTTCCAACCAAGTATATGGCAGTATTTACAACTTACAGGTTGGGTGTGATGTCATACCCTTGCGTCCGAGCCTTCCAGAGTCATAGAGATGACTGGGGACCATCTATTCCCTATCTATATGGTCAACTTCCGGTGCCGGTGGATTCCTTCTCCAGCTCGCGGATCGCACGGGCAATACAATAAAAGCACTGGAGGGTGGTGGGAGCAGATAGGGCGTCCCCTCCCACCTCCTAAGAACAATCAAATGGCTGAACTGAACTCTAATGCCCCGTACATACGGTCGGACTTTGTTTGGACATTCCGACAACAAAATCCATGGATTTTTTCCGATGGATGTTGGCTCAAACTTGTCTTGCATACACACGGTCACACACAGTTGTCGGAAAATCCGATCGTTCTAAACGCGGTGATGTAAAACACGTACGTCGGGACTATAAACGGGGAAGTGGCCAATAGCTTTCATCTCTTTATTTATTCTGAGCATGCGTGGCACTTTGTCCGTCGGATTTGTGTACACACGATCGGAATTTCCGACAACAGATTTTGTTGTCGGAAAATTTTATATCCTGCTCTCAAACTTTGTGTGTCGGAAAATCCGATGGAAAATGTGTGATGGAGACTACACATAGTCAGAATTTCCGACAACAAGGTCCTATCACACATTTTCCATCGGATACCGGGTTGAAGCCTCATCCCGTTATAACCACTGAAATGGGAGGATGTCCATGTACGCTAACAATTTATGCAAACCTTTTTCTCCCTAGCGAAGGTTGCAGTGTACCACTGAAAAGTGAATAAAACTCTCCTAAAGTAAAATGCTTGCAATCATTTTGAGCTTCATTATTCTGCTAAGTTAAATAAACGTAGCACTAATGGGATATCATTTTAATCAGCAGACTTTGTTGAATATATTCTGCAGTACATACATGGAGGTGCACAATTTACAGAACTGAGTTTTTTCTCATTTTTACTATGGATTTCCAATAAAGAACAAGAAAATAAATCTATTTCCTATAATATATCCAAATTTGCCATCAAATTAAAGCCCTATCTGTCCCGAAAAAACAATGTATAATATATTAGGGCAGACTACAAAACCTTGCAGATATAACATGTGGAAGCTTCACTGAAACATAAAAAACACTTATCTACTTAAAGCGGGATTCCGGACAGCTAAAAAAAAATTTTAAAGTCAGCAGCTACAAACACTATAGCTGCTGACTTTAAATAAGTAGACTTACCTGTCCTGGGTGCTCGCGATGTCGGCCGCCTGAGGCCGACCCGTCCCTCGGCTCTCAGGTCCTGGCACCGCCATCCTAGGTAAGGGAAACAGGCAGTGGAGCCTTGCGGCTTCACTGCCAGTTTCCTACTGCGCATGCGCGAGCGGCACAGCGATCTGTGAATGGCCCCGTGGTTTTCTGGGAACACACACAGTTCCCAGAAGGCAACGGGGCTGCTCAGCTAGGAGCAGAACATGCCACGGAATAGGAACAGGCAGATTAGGAAGACTGCCTAGCAACAAGGGTTCAGGTAAGTATAAATTTATTTTTTTTTTTCAAATTTTTTTTTTTTTTAATTTTTTTAGGATTTGGTGCATTTTTTTTTCAGGGTGGCCCTCCACTTTAAATTGATTGTAAAAGCTTGTTTTTTTTTAAAATAACAAACATGTTATACTTACCTCCTCTGTGCAGTTGGTTTTGCACAGAGCAGCCTGGATCTTCTTCTCGGGTCCCTCTTTGCTGCTCCTGGCCCCTCCCTCCTTTGAGTTCCCCTCAGCCAGCAGCTTGCTACAGGGGGCACCCAAGCCAAGTCAGAGCTCTGTGTATCTATTCAGACACCGAGCCCCGATCTGGCCCTGCCCGCTCTCTCCCCTGATTGGCTGACTGACTGACTTTGATTGACAGCCGCGGGAGCCAATGGCACCGCTGCTCTGTCTCAGCCAGTCAGGAGGAGTGTCCTGGATGCTGAGGGGATCGTGGACATCACTGGATAGAGAAGGGGCTCAGGTAGGTAATTAGGGGGGTGCTGGTAGGGTTGTCCCATTATCCCTTTAATCTAGGACATATATGAATTCCACAGGTTCTGAGGCTGATTTAATGCAGATAAGGCACCAAGTGAGTTTAATTACCGCCTTAATCAGCCACAGAACCTGTGCAATTAACAACTTGCCGACCGCCTAACGTAGATATACGTCGGCAGAATGGCACGGGCAGGCAGAATCACGTACCTGTATGTGATCTGCCTCCCGCGGGCGGGGGGTCCGATCGGACCCCCCCCCGGTGCCAGCGACGGTCGGCATTTCACTGGGAGCGTTGGGAGGCGAGGGGGAGACCATCCGATCGTGGCCCCCCCTCGCAATCGCTCCCAGCCAATCGGAATCCTCCCCTTCCTGTGTGTAGTTTCACACAGGCAAAGGATGTGATGTCATCTCTCCTCGGCTTGGCAGTTTCCGTTCCAGCGCCGAGGAGAGAAGACATGTAAGTGCACAAAACACAAACACACACAGTAGAACATGCCAGGCACATAAAACACCCCCGACCCCCCCCCCGATCGCCCCCCGATCCCCCCCCAACCACCCCCCCCATCACAAACTGACACCAAGCAGTATTTTTTTTTTTTTTTTTTCTGATTACTGATTGGTGTCAGTTTGTGACAGTTACAGTGTTAGGGCAGTGAGTGGTAGCCCCCTTTAGGTCTAGGGTACCCCCCTAACACCCCCTAATAAAGTTTTAACCCCTTGATCACCCCCTGTCACCAGTGTCACTAAGCGATCATTTTTCTGATCGCTGTATTAGTGTCGCTGGTGACGCTAGTTAGGGAGGTAAATATTTAGGTTCGCCGTCAGCGTTTTATAGCGTCAGGGACCCCCATATACTATCTAATAAATGTTTTAACCCCTTGATTGCCCCCTAGTTAACCCTTTCACCACTGATCACCGTATAAGTGTTACGGGTGACGCTGGTTAGTTCGTTTATTTTTTATAGTGTCAGGGCACCCGCCGTTTATTACCGAATAAAGGTTTAGCCCCCTGATCGCCCGGCGGTGATATGCGTCGCCCCAGGCAGCGTCAGATTAGCGCCAGTACCGCTAACACCCACGCACGCAGCATACGCCTCCCTTAGTGGTATAGTATCTGTACGGATCAATATCTGATCCGATCAGATCTATACTAGCGTCCCCAGCATTTTAGGGTTCCCAAAAACGCAGTGTTAGCGGGATCAGCCCAGATACCCGCTAGCACCTGCGTTTTTCCCCTCCGCCCGGCCCAGCCCAGCCCACCCAAGTGCAGTATCGATCGATCACTGTCACTTACAAAACACTAAACAAATAACTGCAGCGTTCGCAGAGTCAGGCCTGATCCCTGCGATCGCTAACAGTTTTCTTGGTAGCGTTTTGGTGAACTGGCAAGCACCAGCCCCAGGCAGCGTCAGGTTAGCGCCAGTACCGCTAACACCCAAGCACGCACCGTACACCTCCCTTAGTGGTATAGTATCTGAACGGATCAATATCTGATCCGATCAGATCTATACTAGCGTCCCCAGCAGTTTAGGGTTCCCAAACACGCAGTGTTAGCGGGATCAGCCCAGATACCTGTTAGCACCTGCATTTTGCCCCTCCGCCCGGCCCAGCCCAGCCCACCCAAGTGCAGTATCAATCGATCACTGTCACTTACAAAACACTAAACGCATAACTGCAGCGTTCGCAGAGTCAGGCCTGGTCCCTGCGATCGCTAACAGTTTTTTGGTAGCGTTTTGGTGAACTGGCAAGCACCAGCCCCAGGCAGCGTCAGGTTAGCGCCAGTACCGCTAACACCCACGCACGCACCGTACACCTCCCTTGGTGGTATAGTATCTGATCGGATCAATATCTGATCAGATCTATACTAGCATCCCCAGCAGTTTAGGGTTCCCACAAACGCAGTGTTAGCGGGATCAGCCCAGATACCTGCTAGCACCTGCGTTTTGCCTCTCCACCCGGCCCAGCCCAGCCCAGCCCACCCAAGTGCAGTATCGATCGATCACTGACACTTACAAAACACTAAACGCATAACTGCAGCGTTCGCAGAGTCAGGCCTGATCCCTGCGATCGCTAACAGTTTTTTTTGTAGCGTTTTGGTGAACTGGCAAGCACCAGCGGCCTAGTACACCCCGGTCGTAGTCAAACCCGCACTGCAGTAACACTTGGTGACGTGGCGAGTCCCATAAGTGCAGTTCAAGCTGGTGAGGTGGCAAGCACAAGTAGTGTCCCGCTGCCACCAAAAAGACAAACACAGGCCCGTCGTGCCCATAATGCCCTTCCTGCTGCATTCGCCAATCCTAATTGGGAACCCACCGCTTCTGCAGCTCCCGTACTTCCCCCATTCACATCCCCAACCAAATGCAGTCGGCTGCATGAGAGGCATTTTCTTTATGTCCTCCCGAGTACCCCTACCCAACGAACCCCCCCAAAAAAGATGTCGTGTCTGCAGCAAGCGCGGATATAGGCGTGACACCCGCTATTATTGTCCCTCCTGTCCTGACAATCCTGGTCTTTGCATTGGTGAATGTTTTGAACGCTACCATTCACTAGTTGAGTATTAGCGTAGGGTACAGCATTGCACAGACTAGGCACACTTTCACAGGGTCTCCCAAGATGCCATCGCATTTTGAGAGACCCGAACCTGGAACCGGTTACAGTTATAAAAGTTAGTTACAAAAAAAAGTGTAAAAAAAAAAAAAAAAGCACAAACAAAAATATAAAATAAAAAATAATAGTTGTCGTTTTATTGTTCTTTCTCTCTCTATTCTCTCTATTGTTCTGCTCTTTTTTACTGTATTCTATTCTGCAATGTTTTATTGTTATTATGTTTTATTATGTTTGCTTTTCAGGTATGCAATTTTTTATACTTTACCGTTTACTGTGCTTTATTGTTAACCATTTTTTTGTCTTAAGGTACGCCATTCACGACTTTGAGTGGTTATACCAGAATGATGCCTGCAGGTTTAGGTATCATCTTGGTATCATTCTTTTCAGCCAGGGGTCGGCTTTCATGTAAAAGCAATCCTAGCGGCTAATTAGCCTCTAGACTGCTTTTACAAGCAGTGGGAGGGAATGCCCCCCCCCAACGTCTTCCGTGTTTTTCTCTGGCTCTCCTGTCTCAACAGGGAACCTGAGAATGCAGCCGGTGATTCAGCCAGCTGACCATAGAGCTGATCAGAGACCAGAGTGGCTCCAATCATCTCTATGGCCTAAGAAACCGGAAGCTACGAGCATTTTATGACTTAGATTTTGCCGGATGTAAACAGCGCCATTGGGAAATTTGGAAAGCATTTTATCACACCGATCTTGGTGTGGTCAGATGCTTTGAGGGCAGAGGAGAAATCTAGGGTCTATTAGACCCCATTTTTTTCAAAAAAGTGTACCTGTCACTACCTATTGCTATGATAGGGGATATTTACATTCCCTGAGATAACAATAAAAATGATTTAAAAAAAAAAAAATGAAAGGAACAGTTTTAAAATAAGATAAAAAAAAATAATAATAATAAAAAAAAAAAAAAAAAAAAAAAAAAGCACCCCTGTCCCCCCTGCTCTCGCGCTAAGGCGAACGCAAGCGTCGGTCTGGCGTCAAATGTAAACAGCAATTGCACCATGCATGTGAGATATCACCGCGAACGTCAGATTGAGGGCAGTAATTTTAGCAGTAGACCTCCTCTGTAAATCTAAAGTGGTAACCTGTAAAGGCTTTTAAAGGCTTTTAAAAATGTATTTAGTTTGTCGCCACTGCACGTTTGTGCGCAATTTTAAAGCATGTCATGTTTGGCATCCATGTACTCGGCCTAAGATCATCTTTTTTATTTCATCAAACATTTGGGCAATATAGTGTGTTTTAGTGCATTAAAATTTAAAAAAGTGTGTTTTTTCCCCAAAAAATGCGTTTGAAAAATCGCTGCGCAAATACTGTGTGAAAAAAAAAAATGAAACACCCACCATTTTAATCTGTAGGGCATTTGCTTTAAAAAAATATATAATGTTTGGGGGTTCAAAGTAATTTTCTTGCAAAAAAAAATTATTTTTTTATGTAATCAAAAAGTGTCAGAAAGGGCTTTGTCTTCAAGTGGTTAGAAGAGTGGGTGATGTGTGACATAAGCTTCTAAATGTTGTGCATAAAATGCCAGGACAGTTCAAAACCCCCCCAAATGACCCCATTTTGGAAAGTAGACACCCCAAGCTATTTGCTGAGAGGCATGTCGAGTCCATGGAATATTTTATATTGTGACACAAGTTGCGGGAAAGAGACAATTTTTTATTTTTTTTATTTTTTTTTGTGCAAAGTTGTCACTAAATGATATATTGCTCAAACATGCCATGGGAATATGTGAAATTACACCCCAAAATACATTTTGTTGCTTCTCCTGAGTACGGGGATACCACATGTGTGAGACTTTTTGGGAGCCTAGCCGCGTACGGGACCCCAAAAACCAAGCACCGCCTTCAGGCTTTCTAAGGCCGTAAATTTTTGATTTCACTCTTCACTGCCTATCACAGTTTCGGAGGCCATGGAATGCCCAGGTGGCAAAAAAAAACCCAAATGACCCCATTTTGGAAAGTAGACACCCCAAGCTATTTGATGAGAGGTATAGTGAGTATTTTGCAGACCTCACTTTTTGTCACAAAGTTTTGAAAATTGAAAAAAGAAAAAGAAAAATGTTTTTTCTCGCCTTTCTTTATTTTCAAAAACAAATGAGAGCTGCAAAATACTCACCATGCCTCTCAGCAAATAGCTTGGGGTGTCTACTTTCCAAAATGGGGTCATTTGGGGGGGTTTGTGCCACCTGGGCATTCCATGGCCTCCGAAACTGTGATAGGCAGTGAAGAGTGAAATCAAAAATTTACACCCTTAGAAATCCTGAAGGCGGTGATTGGTTTTCGGGGCCCCGTACGCGGCTAGGCTCCCAAAAAGTCCCACACATGTGGTATCCCCGTACTCAGGAGAAGTAGCTAAATGTATTTTGGGGTGCAATTCCATATATGCCCATGGCCTGTGTGAGCAATATATCATTTAGTGACAACTTTGTGCAAAAAAAAAAAAGAAATTGTCACTTTCCCGCAACTTGTGTCAAAATATAAAACATTCCATGGACTCAACATGCCTCAAAGCAAATAGCTTGGGGTGTCTACTTTCCAAAATGGGGTCATTTGGGGGGGTTTTATGCCATCTGGGCATTTTATGGCCTTCAAAACTGTGATAGGTAGTGAGGAGTAAAATCAAAAATGTACGCCCTTAGAAATCCTGAAGGCAGTGATTGGTTTTCGGGGCCCCGTACGCGGCTAGGCTCCCAAAAAGTCCCACACAAGTGGTATCCCCATACTCAGGAGAAGCAGCTAAATGTATTTTCGGGTTCAATTCCACATATGCCCATGGCCTGTGTGAGCAATATATCATTTAGTGACAACTTTTTGTAATTTTTTTTTTGTCATTATTCAGTCACTTGGGACAAAAAAAATGAATATTCAATGGGCTCAACATGCCTCTCAGCAATTTCCTTGGGGTGTCTACTTTCCAAAATGGGGTCATTTGTGGGGGTTTTGTACTGCCCTGCCATTTTAGCACCTCAAAAAACGACATAGGCAGTCATAAATTAAAGGCTGTGTAAATTCCAGAAAATGTACCCTAGTTTGTAGGCGCTATAACTTTTGCGCAAACCAATAAATATACACTTATTGACATTTTTTTTACCAAAGACATGTGGCCGAATACATTTTGGCCTAAATGTATGACTAAAATTGAGTTTATTGGATTTTTTTTAGAACAAAAAGTAGAAAATATCATTTTTTTTTCAAAATTTTCGGTCTTTTTCCGTGTATAGCGCAAAAAATAAAAACGGCAGAGGTGATCAAATACCATCAAAAGAAAGCTCTATTTGTGGGAAGAAAAGGACGCAAATTTCGTTTGGGTACAGCATTGTATGACCGCGCAATTAGCAGTTAAAGCGACGCAGTGCCGAATTGTAAAAAGTGCTCTGGTCAGGAAGGGGGTAAAACCTTCCGGGGCTGAAGTGGTTAATGTGTGTCCTGGATTAAAGGGATGATGTGGCAACCCCAGGTACTGGGGGACTGCTACACAAAAAAAGTTTTTTTATCTTAATGCATAGAATGCATTAAGATAAAAAACCTTCTGTCTTTACAAAAAGACCTGAGGACTCAAGTGGTTAAAATGTCCGCACGCTGATATACGTCCTAACTTTAAAGAGGAATATCGTTGTTATGGCAGCAACTAGCTGCCATAACCCCGGTACCCTCTTCTTTGGCAAGCGGTCCGAGTGGTCTCTGCAGCGGATTTGCCACGAGATCACTTTTATCTGCGCGGGAGAGGGCTCCCCCACCGCACTCCGGTGCCCTCCACCGCTTACCAGAGCCGTCGGCAGCAGCGGAGGCGATCGGATGTTATCCCTTGCTGGGTATGGTGGGATATGAGGGAAGATGGCCCCCACCCATCTCCATACCATTGCAGGGCGGAAGCAACATCAAGACATCACTTCCGCCCATAGCTCCTAAAGGGCCATTTTTTTTATTGCATTTTAGCATAAATATGAGATCTGAGGTCTTTTTGACCCCAGATCTCATCTTTAAGAGGTCCTGTCATGCTTTTTTTCTATTACATTCCTTGTAATAGGAATAAAAGTGACATATTTTTTTAAAAAAAGAACAGTGTAAAAAGAAAAATAAGTGGTAAAATAAATAAGAAAAAAAAAACAATTTTAAGCGCGCCCTGTCCTGCTGAGCTCGCATGCAGAAGCGAACGCATTTATGAGTAGTGCAAAAAAAGTGTATTTTCTCCAAAAAAAAGTGTGCTTGTAAGACCGCTGCGCAAATACGGTGTGACAGAAAGTATTGCAATGACCGCCATTTTATTCTCTAGGGTGTTAGAAAAAAAAATGCATAATGTTTGAGGGTTCTAAGTCATTTTCTAGCAAAAAAAACTGTTTTTAACTTGTAAACAACAAATCTTAAAAAGAGGCTCTGTCCTTAAGTGGATTAAATTATTTAATACTAAATAATATAGATTTTTTAAAGTTTGTACAGATTCAGCAGTCTATTCAACCATGCTTCTTTCCATTTGCTCTTCAACGAGTCCAGTCATATGTATTTCATTCTCAGCTCTTCCATTGGACATCTGAGTAATGTGACTTCATAGAGCTATGTTAAAACTTTGTACTGATGCTGACAGAACCTCCAAATACTAATGTAGGTGCACTAGACTGAGACATGTCTCATGCAGAAGATCTGTGAGAAATTTATTACAATAGCAGACTGTATGACTTTGGTCCACTTTAATTAGCTGTGTAGATACTTCAAGATGCATTTTAGACCACAGTTATTACTGCTCATTCTGAATAAAAGATACAATTACACAGTGGAATAGATAGGAAGCACATTGCCAAAGACAAAGCTAACTAATCACTTCACTCTACATCTCAGTTTGTGCTCAAACCTTATTTATCCAGCATTAAAAAAAGGGGGAATTATTGACTGAATGATAATTTGGTTCTATATTATATTATTTATGAACATAATCCCCAGGACTTCAGCATTTATCCCTCACCTTTAGAGAATGTATCACTTCACACGGCATAAGAACCAAGGATATACATTGACCATAAATGGGCAAGATGTTTCTACAAAAACAACAGATATGGAGACCGGTGCCTGTTCTTAAATGCCATGAGACCTCAATCTGTACTCACAGGTATTGCTTGACATATTCAAGCAGTACAGGTGTGGTTCACTACTTCCTCCCCTGAAACCGGTGAGGTAGAGATTTTCCAACAAGCTTTAAAGTCTTGCAAAGCAAATGATTTTTTGTGATGAGTCAATATTTTTGCCTCAAATGATACCCAAAAAGTAAACCAATATTTTTGGTGGGTGGTGTTGGGCTATTAATAGCAAGACTAATTCTAAAATGGTGTTTTGAAAGCCAGTGCAATATCGAGAACAATTAGGCTGCCCGCAGACTTAAAGGGGCTGATTTACTAAGATTCACAGGAAGTATTGGGCGCTCTGCTATTAGCGCCAAACATGTCTTAGTAAATTTGGAATTCAGCGCTAATCAGCGATTCCGTGGATCTGCAAGTGCCAATTTCTTATATAGCACTGCACTGCAACCATGATCCATGTATGTGAAGAAAACATTTTTATGTGAGATGTGCTCTACCTCCTGTGCATCTATTGATGTATATTGCAATTAGTATTCCTATTTTTTTTTCTTCTTTTGCTAACGAATGCAGTTATAAATGAGTATTACAGAGTAATGTCTGCTATTCTGTAAAGTTACATGTATTGGACATTTACACTTGCATATCTGTTGCATGGTTTTTTTTATGTTATTTTTTTTATTTAGGTGACTATAAAGCAGTAATTATTTATGTTCATTCTTTAATCATACTACACTATTATGCAGGTCTCCCCGTACTTAGCACAATGGCTTGGTGATCTGCTTAGATGTCTCCAAAGCACTCAAGTTATGAGTGAAAATCTCAGCCAACCTACCACCCACCAGCTGTGTTTATTTTTCCAGTGCACAAGCGAATTAAAATAAACAAACAAAAAAATGTAAACTGCCCTTTATCTAGTGTGTGATGTTTGGAATTCCACACCATAATATTATTGAATGATAATACCACTTCATGCATTTGAAGAGTTAATATAATAGAATCAACAAAACTAAAGTGCATGGGCAAATTGGCATTCACCTATTTTCAGCATATGCTACTGTGGCTCCCTGGCATTTGCCTACTTTCAGCAATGCAATCTTTTGGTATCCCTCTGTGGGATTTTAACCCATGAGTCCTTCAAGGCCTGGGTCTTTCAAGGTAGAAGTGCTGATCACTAGCCTTTTTGGCTGAGCACAATCATACATAGAAAATACATTTACTAGTGTTTGATGTTTTTAATTCTATACAATAATGTTTAGCAAATGAGCCATTAATATTATGGAAACAACCATGCTCATGCTGATGGGGCATTGGCTATTAGGAAAACAAATTGGAAAAATATGGCATGGGGGCACCCCAAAGCACTCTCCCCATGTTGATGGCATGTGGCCTGTTATGGTTCAGGGGAGGGCGCTCGCTCGTCCACCCCCTCTCCTGACCTCCAGGCTGCATGCTAGGATAAGGGCCTGGTATGGATTTTGGGGGGGACCCCATGCCAATTTTTTTTAAATTGTGGCTTGGAGTTCCCCTTAAAATGTATTCCAGACCCAAAGGGCCTGGTTCTGATTTTTAGGGGGACCCCACGGCAAATTTTTGTTTTAAAAAAATTGTTTTTGGGGTATTTTTCTCTTAATTTGGTGCTTAGAGAGAATTCAAATTTAGTTGACATATTTCATGGTTTACCTAGTCCACAAAAGAATGAATTGAGCCCTGAAATTTAGCATTGGAGCAAGGATTTTTTTTTTGGGGGGGGTTTCTTTCCACTTCCCACCATGGCACTTTCTACTCAAGGACTTGTATGCGTGCACAACCAAATACTTTTGTATGCAACTAGATTTAATACAGATATGAAGGGGTATGAATAGTTTGCACTTAGAAAATATGTATTTATAGTCTGCAAAAGTCAAACAAAGCAAAAAAAAATGTACTTTTTATTTCAACATTAGTATAAACATTTGGTACATTAATGTGAAAAAAAAAACATAAAAAACACACTGCAAAGAAAGATTCAGGCCTGTTCTTAGGCCAAACACCACAAATGCAGGTCTTTACCTAGCTAGAATTGCTAGCACACCCACCTAGACCCACCCAGTAAAGGACACACCCACCAGTGTAATTGATTCTGTCTCTTCATGTAGGCCTCAAGTGCTCACACCTGTTCATCAAGAATACACACGCTTTACAAATGAAATAATACATCAGCATAGATATCTGTGCAGGGTAAACCTCAAATAACAAATGTCCAAGGCTCTGGTCATGATCAGTGATTCCAAAAATCTCAAAAGTAAAATTGTACATTGTTGGGCATGTAAACGGTACAAATCAGGAAATGACAATTTTGACAAAGCGCATTCGTCATTCATCATCAGCATACAACAATAAAATATGTGTGCAGGATCACACCAGACTATTACATCCATATCTAACTCAAAACACCACAGTTCTAGATTTGGTGCAAACCCACACTTGCTTGATTTATAATGTTATTTCTTGGGGTTCCATTATAGTGAACTTGGTGTTGAGTTATTCACTTTACGGTCAACACAGGGGACAAGGGGGCACTCTTTACACCTAGAGCAAAAGAGATTTCATCTCCAAATATGGAAAGGCTTCTTCACAGTAAGAGCTGTGAAAATGTGGAATAGACTCCCTCCAGAGGTGGTTCTTTCCAGTTCAGTAAATTGCTTTAAGAAAGGCCTGGATTCTTTCCTAAATGCACACAATATAACTGGCTATTAACATTTAAAGGTAAAGTTGATCCAGGGGAAATCTGGTTGCCTCTTGGGGTCAGGAAGGAATTTTTTCCCCTGCTGTAGCAAATTGGATTATGCTTTGCTGGGGTTTTTCGCCTTCCTCTGGATCAACTGTGGGTATAAGATTGGGTATATGGGATTGTTTGATATTATTTTTTATTTATTTATTTATTTTTATTGTTGAACTAGATGGACTTGTGTCTTTTTTCAACCTGACTAACTATGTAACTATGAAACCCATCAAAAATGTCATCACTGGTGAAAAAAAAACTTTAACATCACAAAAGAGGAAGAACATACAACCCCCTAGCCACTTCTGCTAGGCAGAAGTAATAACCAGCTGCATCTCTGTGGTGTGAAACAGTCCTAAGGCAAGAAGTTAATCATTGTAGATGTACTGTGAATGGCCAGAGAGCCATTGAATAACTTGTTTCTGGCATATGCCATCTGTTTTGAAGGCTGGTTATGGCTGATTACTGTCAGCCATAACCAGAGGCTGCAACTAGTGCTGGTGGGGAAATGGTAAGGCTGATTATATACCTTGCCCATGGAAAACATATGACACAATTTGCAATGGTGGTGGAACCCTCCTACACATAAATACTACATTTAGATATAACTTATGGAAGACCTGAGTCAGGAACTATGTTTAACAACATAGGGAGACAACTTCTCTACATGAAGTGGCATGTTTGGGATTCCAACTAAGAACCTCAGTGCTGCTAGGCAGAAGTGCTAACCTGTTAGCCACTGTGCTGCCACATGTGGAACCCTCCTACACATAAATACAGCATTTCTTTGGACAGGTGGTTGAATTACATCAGTCAGGAGTTATTATTCTTGTGTGAGTGTAGAATAGTGATGTTACCTTCTGAATTTCAGGAATTACATTTTTATTTCTGATGTTGTTACACACCACATTTTTTGGGCTCAAAAATATTATTCATTTGGAAATACTAGACAACACACAAAATTGTGACTCATTTTAAATTTGCATCAGCAATGGTATTGTTTGTGGTTTGTAAAGACACCTGTGTGAGTTTGGGTAAAGATTTTTGTGAGATGGACAGCAACAAGTGAGATAGGCAAAGAAAAATATATTTTACCAAAACATGAAAACATTACACATTCTGGAATTCTTAAAAACAAAATAGATGAAGAATCAACATTGTTGTAAGGATAATTTATTTGAGAGAAAGATACTGTGACAGACCTAGCCAGAACAGAGGCTGTTGGAGAGGACTGTATGCAAGCCTGTTGCCTTTTGATTATGGGCCCTGGATTTTCAATGGAACAATACTCTTTGTGAGGTGAATGAGAAATCCAGTCTGAACTGTACTAATCGGACTCAGTCGTGTATATATGTATATATTGTATGGGGACTCCTTACTGTAGATTTGTGTCCCTGAAGAGGGAGGGGGGATTCCTCCAGCAGCCCCCTGCTGATAAGACTGATTCATTCTGTTGGGACACATCCTGTGAGGAGATGCTGGTGTCATCAATTCCAACTACCTGTGTTTATGTTAATTGAATGAGCTGATGACATTGTCCTCTATACAATGTAGGAGACGGGACGACTTCTATTGGAGCTGCTATTGTGTTGATATAACTGTGTGAAGCTCGGTGACCACAAGTCTGGGCGAAAGGTCATGTCTCAGTCACCTAGGCTGTATAAAGGATTAGATAATTAGCTCATGTTAATTAAGTTACAGTTGTATTGTTAGAGGAGGTTCCAACGGCATATAAAGTCTTGTAATTTTGATTCTAAATAAAAGTGAGTTCTTGGTAGCCACAAGCAAGTGTCGCCTTGTTTTGTGCTCAGAGAGGTTGGGATATCTGTATACAGACTGGGAGGAAGTGGAATATGACGGAAGCACTCAAGCGGAGTGTGGGACGTTCCGTGACAGATACAGTTTATCTCAACATTAAATGTATTTATTTGGGGAGGTTACAATTGTACCAATGCCCTGTAAAAAAAGGTGTGGGAGGTAAAATGAGAGTAGTTTTCATGTCTGAGCATGCTGAGTTGTGCTGGCGCATAGTTGTACAGAGACGGGAATTTATCTCTTCTCAGACTTTTAAAAATATTTCAGTGTATATAGCACTTTTTAAAGCAGTTTAAAAGCAGATTACCTTTATACAATATACCACATATTTAAGTACAATTTAGGCGATCATATCATGCTCTAAACATTATTTTCATGTGCAAGGTTCTCCAGGTTCTAGCGAGAGTCATGGTTTGGTCACTATCTTTTGTCTGAGAGCTATAGTGAAATTGATTTTGGGAGTATTTTTTCCCCAGTGCTATAGTGAATTCGGTTTGGGCACTAATTAGGACAATTTTTTGGGAGTATTTATTTATGCGAATGCATATTAGCACTATTAGCACTATAGTAAATGACCCCTAAAGTGTTTGTTACCCTAAAAAAAAAAGAAAAAGAGATCCTGTTCCCTTAAAGCATGAATAACAGCACAGTGCGTGTGCTGTGTAATTTGGCCCCTTCCATCACCTAAAAAACTTGGCTGATCCTGCCTGGCTATGTCCCCCCCCCTGTAAACTGACCACGGTTTATCATGGCTGCTGAGCCCTGACACCATGGTCAGTGTATGTGTCTCCATCATCTGCAGCTCTCCTCCCCATCCCCTTCTTCTCTCTCCTCCCCTCCCTGCCTGTCAGCTCCATCCACCCCCCAACCCTCCCCTCCTGATGCTATCATAACTACACTATAAAAATACCATCCCTTCTGTAAAACATTATGTGCCCCTGTGTCTTAAATATTAAAAAATGTCGATTATTCCTTATATCAGAGCGTCTCCCAGCGCTCACGTGAGTGGGTTGCAGCACAATATGAGCATATTGCTGGCCCTGAGCATATTGTGCTGCAACCCGTTTGGCTTTAAATACTTACATTATGTACATTAATGTTCTTGCTCTGATTCTCACATGTATCATTGCTGTAGAGACTGATTCTATGTAATGTCTCAGTCATGTTTTAATGTGGTCACTATTGTTGGCAGACTTTTTTTATTAAAGATTGTCTTTAATGTGCATCTATCTTTGCATTATGGGTCAATGTATTCATACATAGGTTATGTTCGCTGCATCGATCTTTGGGCACACACCTCATTTATAGTCCCAACTCTTTTCCTTTCCACAATGCAATAGGGATGGAGGCACATGTCTATGTGTGCCTCATTTAAAGTCCTAAACTTTTTCCATATCACTTCAGCACCATGAACAAGGTCCCCCTTCACTTTGACATCAATTCTTTTTTTGTTTCAATGTTTTTATTAAGGTTTTACATAATTCATTTAAGTGAACATACATCTATACAGTAATATGCATATGACTGATAATACTGCAAACTAGGTGGCAATAAAAGAACGTATAGCACCATAACAGTAGTAAAGTAAATCTTTACATAGGCGCTTTCCTGCAAATCCCCTGTACCTTGGGGGCATTTTGAGAAAGTAGAGGGACTACACTAGAAGTGTTTCGAGGGACCGTGTGTGTCACCTAAGCACCCAAACCCCCCTATTGGAATCAATCTGTGAGAGGGTGGGGACACACCCAGACCAGCCTCATACCATTGTTTTACTGGTTTTCCGGTCGAAGCAAGTGAGTGCACTAATGGTTCATACCCTACCAACCTATAAAGGTATCATTGCGGGGATGGGGTACTAGAGATAGGTTCCTTATCTAAGCTATGTTTAAAGTTGTGTTTTGTATACACCCCCTTCCGTGAGTGCAGCTCAAAACCTTTGATTTTCATTACCGGAGAGGAAGGGTAAAGGAAGGGGGGTGAGTGGGGGGGGGTGAGTTTCAGGAAGGTGTAACTCTGTATTCAATTGTCTGGAGCAGATGTCCGGTGCTGGGTGTCTGCCCCCAGGTCAAGCTATGATGTGGTGTTAGATAAGGTGCGGTATTCCGCAGATTCTTTAAAGTGGATCCAGCAGGCCCATATCTTATATAATTTCATCGGGGAGTCTCTTGCTTGTTGTATTAGGTCTTCCATTTCAGCAATTCTCCCAACCCTTTGTAACCATTCGGAGATGCAGGGGGGGGGAATTCTCCCTCCAATGTACGGGTATACAGAGTTTGGCTGCGTTAATGAGATGTAGTGTGAGAGATCGTTTGTAGGCCGATTGGAGCAAAGACATGTGGTGGAGTAAATATTGGGCTGGAGTAAAATCTGGTGTGTAGGTCGTTATGTGCGGGATAAGGTGGTGTACTTCCCTCCAAAAAGGCTGTATCCGGGGGCAGTCCCACCATATGTGGAGAAGCGTTCCTTGTGATGCTTCACAACGCCAGCATAGAGGGGAGATACAGGGGTGAAACTTATGAATTCGGTCTGGGGTCCTATACCACCTGGAGTATATTTTAAAGCTGATCTCTTTGTTGAGATATTCAAGGAGATATTTGATCCCAATCTTCTTAAGAGAGATCTATATTAAGTTCCTTTTCCCATTTTTGGCTAGTCGTGTCATCCTTGGGATTAATATCTGCAAATAATAGGGAATACATGACCAATACCAGTTGTCTTTGGGGTTGCGACCTGGTGCATATCACTTCAAAGGGTGTCTGGTCTCTGTACCAATTAGAGGGTGCGTTGGGGTCATTAAGGAAATGCCTAATCTGCAGGTATTTGAAGAAGGGGATATCCCTGTCGGGGTGTTGGGAAATCAGGGTTTGGTAGGGAAGGAGTTTTCCTTTGTCGAAAAAGGCTTCTGCCCTAAGTGAGGATACCACCGTAGTACCAGTAGTGTTGGACCCTGTAATCCCTGGGGGGAAATCCGGTTTGTGGTCAATCGGGGTTAGGGGCCCAGGAGACGAGGCTATCTTCCATCTGTTACAGATTGTTCGAAAGACCTGTAAAGTAGGGCCAGTAAGGGGGTGGGCCTTGCATTCCCTTGGTATCCCCTGAGGACTTATCCATGGTAGATGATGTAGCGGTATATGAGAAAATGCTTCCTCAATTGTGATCCATGCTTTGGTATTAGCGTGAAGGTGCCAGTCAACTATTCGGGCCAACTGACACGACCAGTAATATTTATGTATGTCGGGGAGGCCAATTCCACCCTTCAGCTTAAGAGTAACTAGTTTTTCCCATCTCACCCGAGGTTGTTTAGAAGCCCAGATGAATTTTAGACACATTTGTTTGTATGTGGCAAAGAAAGAAACCGGAAGTTTGATCGGTATAGTCTGCAGGAGGTAAAGGAGTCTGGGGAGGATATTAATTTTCACTACTGCTGCTCTCCCAAACCAAGAGAAGGAACCTTTGTTCCAATTCTGAAAGTCTTTTTGTATAGTTTTGAGAATAGGAAGGAAGTTCCTGGAGTAAAGGTCCGATAGGTTCACTGGCAATTGGATTCCTAGGTAGGTGAGAGCGTGCGTGTCCCACCCGAAGGGAAAGTTATTTTGGCACAGTGACACTGTATAGGCAGGTAGAGATATGTTTAGGGCCATTGATTTTGCAAAATTAATTTGGAGATTGGAAAATAATTTGAAGAAGGAGAAATCCTTTAGTAGGTTGGGTATTGTAGTGATGGGATCAGTAAGGAAACGTAGGATGTCCTCCACTTAGGCTGCTAGTTTGTATTGTCTGTCATTTATTTCCACTCCTTTAATGTCTGGGTTGGCCCGAAGTCTGCAGAGTAAAGGCTCCAAGGTAAGCACGAATATGAGAGGAGACAAGGGACATCCCTGACGTGTTCCGTTCGACATGGAGAAGGCGTCTGACAGGTGACCGTTGACCTTGATTCTCGCTGTCGGGGATGAGTAGAGTGCAAGGATGAACTGAAGTGTGCAATCCCGGAACCCCAGTGCTTTTAGGGCTTCTGCCATGTAGTCCCAAGTCGAACGCCTTCTCCGCGTCGAGATACAGAAAAAAGCCTGGTGTGGAGGATTTGGATAGCCAATGATGCACACTAATGGCTTTCAGGGTGTTATCCCTCACTTCCCTTCTGGGGATGAATCCTACCTGATCTAAGAAGACTAAGTTAGGGAGTAAGGGGAGTATTTTTGCGTAAAGTTTCACATCAACGTTTAGAAGTGATATGGGCCTGTAGTTTGAGACCAGGGATGTACCTTTACCCGGTTTCGGAATCATGGTAATATGGGCTTCGAGGAGGTCTCTGCTATTAAGAGAAGGGGAGGGAATGGAGTTAAACGTTTTTAAGAAGTACGGGAGGATTGCATCAGTAAAGGACTTGTAGTAGCCAACAGACAGGCCATCAGGGCCGCAATAGACTCAACCCACGTAATCGGCTCGTCTAATTCCGCAGCTTCCTCAGAGTTAATAGGTTTAGGGCCGTATTGTTAAAGGAAGTTTGTGATCAACTCCTTTCTGTGTGTGGTTTGATCATTTGTGATAGGGGTGGGTAGATTATAAAGTTTGGTATAAAATTGTTTAAACTGATCCGCAATGCCTGCAGAGGTGAAGATCTTGTTGCCTGCTAGGTCAGAAATGGAATGAATGGTCGAGGCTGCCTTTTTGGATTGAAGAGCTCTGGTGAGCAATTTCCTGGATTTGTTGCTGAATTCGTAGAACATCCGAAGCAGTGCAAATTTAAGTCTGGTCACTTTCCCCAGCTCCTCAAGCAGGACTTCCCTGGCCTTCAGGAGCTCATTGAAAGTCTCCGCTGCTAAAGATTGTTTATGCTTATTTTCGAGAGAGTGAATGTGTTTCGATAGTTCTGTAATAAGGGCTTGTCTAGCTTTCCGTATTTTCGCTGCTATTGAGATAAGCTCTCCTCTGATGACACATTTGTGCGCAGCCCAGAGGGTCATTGGGTTGATCTCGGAAGATTCATTCTCGCGAAAGTATTGTGAAAGGCATGAATTCAAGCCCTTTACAGTCTCAGGGTCATTAAGGAGGGAATTATCTAGTCTTCAAAGTGTAGATCTTGTGGGCATTGTCCAGAATGTTAGGGTGATGGAGATGGGGTGATGGTCTGAAAGGATCATTGGATCTATGGTCGCTGTCACAAGAGACTCAAGGTCCATTTGAGTTAGGAAGAAATAGTCGATTCTTGTGTATTTATTATGGGGTGGAGAGAAAAATGTGAAATCTTTTGTGTTAGGGTGCAGTGTGCGCCACACGTCGTGCAGAGTCAGATCTTGAAGCAGTGTTTTAATTGATCGAAGTGCCCTGTACGGAAAAGTGGAGGAGCCTGAAGAAGTGTCTAGCGAAGGGTTGAGGGTCAGATTAAAATCCCCCCAATAATAAGCATGCCCGTGTGAAATGTGGTGAGTAGTTGTAGAGTGTCCCAAAAGAAAGGAATTTGTTGTTTGTTTGGGGCATAAATATTCACTAGCATGATGGGCTTGTTGTACAGTGTACAGAAAGATATAACAGCCATTTACATCTAGTAGTGTGTCTTGGATTTGGATAGGGCAATTTTTTGAAATTAAGACAGACACTCCCTTGGATTTAGATTCGGTAGCGGTGGCGTGATATGCAATGGGATTAAACTTACTGCGTAGGTTTGGTATGTTGTGTGATTTGAAATGTGTCTCTTGAAGGAAGACCATGTCTGCCTTGGATCTCCATAAGAGTAGAAGTAACTGAGACCCTTTTTCAGGGATATTCAGACCCCGAACATTTAAGGAGTATAGCTTGACCTGGGGGGAGGTTATTTGGTCCCGGTGTGGGACATAGTGCAGGGGTACATCAGCACACTGGAGATATGTGGCAAAGAGAGATTCAGGGATATAGGGGGGAATGATAGAGGCGTAGGTGGGGTTAGGAGGTATGTTCTCCTAAACAATGAACCGAGAAGAAAAGGGACCTGCCCCTACTTCAAAATAAAGCAAAGACGGTAAGGTACAGTGTAAACCAGTGGTTGTCGATCCGAAGGAGACATACACTATGCCCTGTCACTGAGTGGGGGTTGGAAGAGTCCAAGCAGGATAAAAGTAAGTGTCATGTCAACCCATCACTACAGGTAACAGCTATGCGTGAGAAAAAGGTATAGCGTTCGAGACATGGAGTGGTGGTGATGCAAATGTATGGTCAAGGTATGATGCAGCTCCGTAAAATTCTGCCGTATGGACCAGATGCCATTGGTCTCCACGTTAATTTGGGGGAGGTGTATTAGTAGTGCCTAAAACCTGTGGTCAGGAAGTACCACCACTTACTGCGCTGCCCAGCTCAATTGAGCGCAACTTTTACTGCCCCCTTTTTATTATTTGTTGGATATAACTTCTTGCAATTTTCATACCAATAAATTCCTTATCGGTTTAAATGGATTTACACTATGTGGAGGTTCTTCCTTTTTTCCTTGCCCTTCTATGAGGATTGTCAATGATTTTGTGGAATCTGGCTGACGATCGAAGTTGGTCCAACAGGACACCCGGGTCCAATCTAACTTCTTCAGGGACACACCATCTTGTGGTATTTTCTGCTCTTCCAAGCCAAGTCCACCGGTATGATCCGAATCTGATCCACTCTACCGTTTGACGGTACAAGCCTTTCTGACTCACCGCCAACGGCCTGTGAGTCCATCCTTTCTGGTAAGGGCATTTCTGCCTGAGATTATATGGTCATGCTTGGAGAAGATATCAAAACACACATGAAGACTAGGAGCACCTACAGTGTCATACTGACACTTTGACCAACCTATACCTCAGAGACGGACACTAAAATTCCACATGCCTACATTTTTGATACATTTATGTATTTTAGATTTTAACAAATAAGTCTGACGGACATGCAGTATTGCTGTATTTATATTACATCCACGTTAGTTTATATATATTGTGTTAACTTCTTAACTGGATGTTTTCAAGTTATTTTTAATCTGCTAATCATATTCATGTCACACCCACTATAACAGATTCATTTATCTGTTATTCATTACTAGGAGTTACATGCAGCTTATCTTTCAATACTCCTTATATTTTATTGGTATTAGTCATTCACTTATCACTCTTCTGCGGGGGATACCCCTCGTCCCATATTTTTATAATTTTTTGTTATATTATAGGTGTTATCACTATTAATTTAGGGCAATAACCCTTTTCACTCTGTGCATTACCATCACTCACTGTGACTTTTTGTTTTTTTCCATTGATGTTCAGTATACTTTATTAGCGCCACACTTTGTTGTTCCACAGATCATGCGTGAAGGCCTAGGTACATTCAAGGTTAAACAATCAAACTGTAACTTTAAAAACATCATGAACAACAACTGGAGGGACTCCAAGATATAAGAAACAATCATACCCAGCATCCAAAAGTGACTTCATATGGGTAGTGTAGAGATAAACTGGTTCCTGTAATGATCTTAGAAAATGAGGCCGGCTATGCAACGGTGGGTCAAAGGACAATTAAGGGGATGGTTTTATAGCCATGGGGTGTTGTGCTGTCTATGGTGATCGGGCATACCTTGGGAATGAGTGGCAAGAGTTTCTTGCGGCGGAGCCCACTGCACGACCTAGTAGTCCCAATTTGAGAAGGCAATACAGGGTTTAAGGAGCCAGTTTTATTGGCTCCTATCAGAGGTATAACATCGCTGTCATGGGAGCCAGGCAAAATTCTGAGCGACCCAATGTAATATGGGGGTATCGTCCCCAGATGAGCCAAGTGGTTCCGTTACTTAGTGGAGGGGGGGAATGCTGCTAAGCACATTTAGTGAGACTGCGGTAGGAGTCAGATACTCCAATCCTAGCCAATATGACCCTGGAGTCTTGGTAGTGCCTTTGCTGTTGGTTGGCTAACATTTAGCACTAAGACCCTCAATGTGTAACTGAACAAAGCATACTGTAGATGTAAGGAGACTCTCTAGAGGGTCCATCCCACCCACCTTCCGTAAAAGGATATTGAGCTAGGCTTATCCCCCTTGTGAGTATGGGTAGGCTTTGATTGTCCTGGTGGGACCCATGGGTAACCGTACAATGGGAAGCTCATATACATGAGGATTAGAGACCTGTGGCCTGGGGCAACTGGAGAGGAGCACTGGAGTCTCTGAAGAAGGCGACATAATCCTTGCTATGTAATAATGAGGGGGGAGTATGAGGTCTGAAAGGATTCCCTATAAAGTTGGGAATGACTCAACTCCTCCCCCTGGATGCCCAAGAAGGGGGTATGGGTGTGAAGGCCAGTTGTGAGGGGGAGACTCCAACACCCATCCACCAGTACCAGTATGTTATTGCTGTTCCCATATATATTGCATGCCACTGATGCCCCTGATACCAATGTGGAGAGGTCTCTCAAAGCTGCCGTCACATGTGGGACGATTAAAGTTTCCATGGAAACATATTTACCGTCAGGCAGGGTGATCTTCCTCATAGGTACTTACAATTCACCTCTGCCCTATGGCAAACTACTAACAGTGAAGGCAAAGACAGTAATTTTCTGCAACGCCCGTGATGTCTCACAAGCGTGAATTGGAACGCAGTATACGTGCATAGCGCCATTGCGCTTAGGGGACCCTGACCGTATGGACCCACAACCTGGCTTGTATGAGCCAGGTGCCATAGAGTTCAAAACGGAGGTGAGGACAGTCCTGAAAGAAAAAATACACTTAGCTGGGATGATCATGACCAGTCACATTAAACGTGCAGGACTGTTCGTATTATGATCAGTAGTCGCGTCTAACCCTTCTTGAGCGCGGAGAGTCAGTAGGGCTCGAGCCGTTATGGGATCCGCGGGCCAAAGCATGGGATCTGTTCCCTGATGGGGATCGCCATCTGCGATACTTGGTTTCTTGAGCCTCCATAGGTTCTTCGTGTCATGGCGCTCATCTTGTAGTGGAGCGACAGAATTCGGCATACCAGTTCGGGATGTCCATCACTGGAATACCCAGGGTGTCACAAAAGGGTTGGAGTTCTGCCAGTACCCGCAGCAGTGCTGTACGCCCTGGTTGGTAGCTGAAAGGCCAAAGGGGAACTTCCATCTATAGTGAATGCCTTTGGCGACGTTTTACCCTCTCTCCCTGAAAGAGAGCATAGCCAGGAATATTAATAGCCCTATCATGGGAAAAATTAAGCTTCAGCAATACAAATTAAATCATAATTCTCTTCATGCACCAAAGCTCCCATCTCTCCTATTTTACTTGGCAGATTTTAGGAATGGGTGATTACACAGTTTAATTGTTTTATTTTGAACTTGTGTTTTACATTTTTTTGAGTAAAAATAGTACTATAATTGCCAAAGGCTGTTAGTAACATGGGAAACTCCTTATTAACTGCCATCGCCCTTCCCCTATCTTTCGTCATTCCACCTTACATTAGTGTCCGAATCCTGTCTGACTTGTCTTCCCATCTTATTTTAACCACTTAAGGACTGGATGGATTTACCCCCTTCCTGACCAGGCCATTTTTTGCAATACGGCACTGCGTTACTTTAGCTGACAATTGCGCAGTTGTGCGACTCTGCACCCAAATACAATTTATGTCCTTTTTTCCCACAAATAAGGTGGTATTTGATCACCTCAGCATTTTGTTTTTTTGCTATAAACAAAAAAAGACCGTCAATTTTGAAAAAAAAACAATATACTATAAAACATACCCAATAATACATGTTTTAAAATCTAATTTCTTCATCAATTTAGGCCAATATGTATTCTGCTACATATTTTTGTTAAAAAACCGGTATAGCGTCTACAAAATATGGGATAGATTTACGGCATTTTTAATTATTACTATTTTTTTTACTAGTAATGGCGGTGATCAGTGATTTTTAGCGGGACTTCGACATTGTGGAGGATTGATCGGACACCTGACATTTTTTACACTTTTTTGGGAATCAGTGACATTATTACAGTGATCAGTGCTAAAAATATGCACTAGACAAATAAAGAAAAAAATACCGCGCTATGAGCACAAAATAATAAGTGAAAAATGCAGCTGCAACAAAAACCACAAATATCGGTGTAGTAAACATAAGAAAGAAAAATAAGTGCGCTTGCAATATAATAGTTAACCTATATTAATGAATCATAAGTGAAGAAGTTTATTTAAATCAAAAGATGGTTATGAAAGTTCATAAAATACTTGAAATATAAGTAAAAGTCCATTCATAAATAAAAGTTCAGTGAAAGAAAACCAGGTGAGTCCAATAGACGGGAATCCCACATCCAGAATTCAACCGCCTCAACCCACATGAGAGGGAAGGGGAAGAGCGAGATGTGAAGGGAACATCCAGACTCCAGGTGCATCCAGGAAACAATAGGATTATGCGCTTACCAGAGCCGTTGGACCTCCTCTGTGGCATGCTGGATTCTCCTCTGTGGCATGCTGGGAACATTCCTCTGCCATAAAAACATATTAAAAAAGCCGGCAAGTAAGAACAGGTGCCCCTTTAAAGACGTCATTTATGACGAAACATGTAGGGCGTGGCTACGCCCTACATGCCATCATGTGGTACGCCCCATGTTTGTATTGCACACGGGTGTTCGTTACTGTTCTTACTTGCCAGCTTTTTTAATATGTTTTTATGGAGGAGGAATGTTCCCAGCATGTTTGAGCAATAAAGGCTTTTTACCCATACTACACCATCGGAGTTTCTTCTGTACTCACGGCCCTTTGGACCAGTGAGTTTTTTTCAGAGTGACCTGCCTGCCCTAGGAACACTACAGACATCCTAGGATCCTGACGTGAGAGTTCGTGTGTCCCCGCAGAGGGTTGTATCTGCTTGTGCGTCTGACCTTGCCACAGAGGAGGTCCAACGGCTCTGGTAAGCACATAATCCTATTGTTTCCTGGATGCACCTGGAGTCTGGATGTTCCCTTCACATCTCGCTCTTCCCCTTCCCTCTCATGCGGGTTGAGGTGGTTGAATTCTGGATGTGGGATTCCCGTCTATTGGACCTGTTTTTCTTTCACTGAACTTTTATTTATGAATGGACTTTTACTTATATTTCAAGCATTTTATGAACTTTCATCACCACCTTTTGATTTAAATATACTTCTTCACTTATGATTCATTAATATAGGTTAACTATTATATTGCAAGAGCACTTATTTTTCTTTCTCTAAAAATATGCACTGACATTGTACTAATGAGAAGAGATTAGGTGTGGGTGCAGCGCTGTTCTGGTTTTATGGCAAAGTGTTATGACACTGTGATAACATGTTAAGGTCACCTCTGATAGGTGAGTGAAAGTGTAAAAATGCTGGTTGATAAAAATTCTTGAAAAACTTTATCCCAAAAAAGAAGTAACAACCAAAAGTGATTTTACAAAAAAATAGAAAATGATGTGTATGTAATTTGCTTCAGACAGTGGCTGATCCTATGAAACTCACTGTCTACCATGTGATGCTGTTATATCAAAATATGCCCATGTATTCATACCGTGCATTGATAGAAAGTGCTAAGGTGAGTGGAAGGGAAAAAGGAAGGGGGGGGGGAGAGGGAAATGGAAGGGAAAGGGGGAGGGGGAAAAATCCAATCAATAGTAAAGTGACTTGTGCTCAAAATAACAAGTGTTAATCAGAAAAAACAATGTTGCTTTGAATAGTCTTAATTATAGTGTACAGGTGATAGTTATGCTTGAAAGCTTGTTCCTCTTGGTAAACAATATTACTCAATACAATCTTCTTATTCCAGTGTTCATTAGTGACAGTGCTTGATATTCGTGCTCTTACTATGCAAACACTCACCGGACACTTTCACCCCTGCAGGGGTATTGCGCGGTCACAGTTTATGCCACTGTGCAGCAGTTCCTGGCAATCCCGGATCGTGTTATGTTAACATAAAAGAGAAGGGGTGCCCATAGCGTAAAAATGTTTAAAACCTTTATTCCAAAAGTAACAGAATGGTTCTCATATTATACAACTTCAATTCAAGCCTAAAAGATCTGAGTTTAAACCATCAAACAATCCTGTATTCGTTGGCAGATGACGCACAACATTGGTCAGGGCACGCCCTATGCGTTTCGTCATTGGACATCTACGGGAGCGTGCCCCTTGTTACACCTCCCACCCTTATATAGTGTGCGGTGTTCATACTGCACTTGTGCACTTAGATTGCTGGCGGCCATTTTGCCTGTGATTATTGCAGACCGAAGTCTGTGCCTATTACCTATCTGCTGCAGTTATACAAGTTTGTTCTCAATTTGTGTTTGAATTAGTGACACCACAGACTTATTCCTGATATCCGGAATTGGTGCCACCACTCATTTAGTGCTTTAGTTAATCCTGTGATGATACACTTATTTGCGCAAGGCAGATTTAAATGAAACCACAACCAGGGTCTATTGTCTTAATGGTTATACACAACAATATAAGAAAGTAAAAAAATATATAATAAAAAAGTAAAAAAAAAAAAAAGGCCATGGGGGCTAAGTATGCCCCCAGTGTAGCCAATTTGTTCCTCAATAGGTGGGAGGAAGAACAAATTTATAGTACAAATAGGAGAAATTTGAAGTTGTACCAACGATATATAGATGACATTGTCATAGTGTGGGGCGGCACAGAAGAGGAGCTGCAATCCTGTTTTGATGAAATAAATCATAACATCTACGGGCTTACGTTTTCGGGAAACTGGAGTAAACAAAGCATAGATTACCTTGATTTACAGATCTATAAAAATAAGGGATACCTAAACACCAGAACGTTCTTCAAGAACACGGATAGAAATAGCTACATCCCAACCAGCAGCTGTCACCACCCACAATGGATTGGGAATATCCCTAAAGGACAACTCATGCGAATACATGGAAACTGTAGTAATAGAAATGAGTATGAGGAACAAGCAAACATCATAATTAATAGGTTTGTGGAAAAAGGGTACAAAAAGGAAAGATCTAACAATATTGAAGGAAAAAGTGAAGAACATGGATAGGAAAACATTAATAGAAGGAACACTGGACCATCACAGAAAAGAAAAGCATAAGAATCTGGATCTGGCATTCTTAACAGGATATAATAGACAATATAAGACCATGGAATCCATAATAAAAAAACATTGGCCTATCCTGCAACCAGATAAGGTTTTAAATCCTGTGTTACCGAAAAGACCCATCTTTATTTACAGAAAAGCCCCAACTCTCAGAAATTAGTTAGTACATAATGCTCTCGACCTTCCAAAATAGATCAAAATAGCAAATAACTTAAAAGGTTTTTACAAAGTGCTTACCATGTAGGGTCAGCAAGAAAACAAATATGAAAATAACAAAATTTAGGTCAACATTCAATGGAAGGGAATATAATATCAAGGAACTAATAACCTGCAATAACACCCACGTCACCTACATATTAGAGTGCCCATGCCATAAACAGTATGTTGGAAGAACAACTAGGCAGTTACATGTTAGAATCAGAGAACACATTACGAATATAAAAAATGGATTCCACAAACGCAGTGTCTCTAGGCACTTCAGGGACTATCACAACAAAGAACCAACCTGCATTTTTTTTACGCTATTGACAAAATAAAGGGGCACTGGAGAGGCGACAATAAAAGAATTAAGATTTTGCAAAACGAAACTAAGTGGATTTTCCAGCTAGATACCCTCCAACAAACGGGAATGGACATTGATGTAGACCTAAATTGTTTTCTTACCAATTTCTAGCACTAGGAGTATGCTAGGCAAACATTATATTATTTTCTGAGATAAATAATTATTTTCCAAGATAATAATCAATTTTGTTGGGGACTTTACAACAATATTACATTCGACCCATATAATAGTTTCCAGCACACGTTAAAAATATATATACATCAAATGTTGGGAATAATAATTAATTATTTGGGTCTTACTAATATATTACATTTAGCTAGCGTAAAGGGGTCTAGTACATCCTATCGATATTTAATATATGCCCCAAATTTTTGATCTACACATTAGTTGACATGTTTCCATTCCATATGTCAATTTTAGTAGACCATAAGATTGAACACATAAATGTCGTTATAAAATCTTTTTAGGGGTTATGAATATATCACATTCGACCCAAGTAAAGAAATGGAGTATATCTTATCGACTCCACATAATAACTGCAGGAGATTGTAAGGCTGAATATAGTAATGTTGTTACAAAAATCCTTATTTTGGGAGTTTATGACTATATTTCATTCGACCCAAGGAACGAAATGCAGTACATCGTATTGACACTCATTATATGTCCTAGGTTTCAACTTACACATTACTTAATTACTATGCTTTACCCTTATAACCTTTCCTTCCTAATAGTATACCCTAAAAAAACCACATAAATCCTAGCATCATCAGATAATTCCGTGAATACTCCTACTGAAATATAAATAATAATGTGTAATATGTCATCGGGACTATGTCTGATGGCTTTAACAACATATTACATTCGACCCAATTTCTCAACAAACTGATTAATATCTGGCCTTGAGTATGCACCCTCTGTGTAAAGGTCACATATATACATCTTCTATGTACCAGGATACCCTGGCAAATAAATACTGGGTAATGCCCACTTAATGCCCAAGGACATAACCTCAGCATGACTTTTTTTGCCTATTATATATTTTTTGCCTATGTCAAATTTGAAGGAAAAGTGCCAATACTGGCTGATCCTATTACATCCAAACTAGGTAAAACACCCCCTTTTTTTCTCTCATCATTTAATGAAAAGTTTATACGACACCTCCTTTCTTCCCAGTATGGAATCCATATGGATTCAATATTACAGTACTAATCCCCTACCAGAACTAATTTAATTACTCTTATACTATATGTTGCAAATAAAAATCGTATACACTCCAGGTATAAATAATTGCAATATCTCATCTCTCAATAATATGAAAATATTTAACAATCATGGTTTTGTGTGATTGAGAAAATTCTTTTAATCTGACATGATTTTAGCTATGTGTTTTTAATTTATTTTATTTTATATATATTTTTTTTTGTTTTACTTTTTTATTATATATTTTTTTACTTTCTTATATTGTTGTGTATAACCGTTAAGACAATAGACCCTGGTTATGGTATGCGGGATTTCATTTAAATCTGCCTTGCGCAAATAAGTGTATCATCACAGGATTAACTAAAGCACTAAATGAGCGGTGGCACCAATTCCAGATATCAGGAATAAGTCTGCGGTGTCACTAATTCAATACAAATTCAGAACAAACTTGTATAACCGCAGCAGATAGGTAATAGGCACAGACTTCGGTCTGCAATAATCACAGGCAAAATGGCCGCCAGCAATCTAAGTGCACAAGTGCAGTATGAACACCGCACACTAAATAAGGGTGGGAGGTGTAGCAAGGGGCACGCTCCCGTAGACGTCCAATGACGAAACGCATAGGACGTGCCCTAACCAACATTGTGCGTCATCTCCCAACGAATATAGGATTGTTTGACGGTTTAAACTCAAATCTTTTAGGCTTGAATTGAACTTGTATAATGTGAGTACCATTCTGTTACTTTTGGAATAAAGGTTTTAAACGTTTTTACGCTATGGGCACCCCTTCTCTTTTATGTTAACATAACATGATCCGGGATTGCCAGGAACTGCTGCACAGTGGCATAAACTGTGACCGCGCAATACCCCTGCAGGGGTGAAAGTATCCGGTTAGTGTTCGCACAGTAAGAGCACGAATATCAAGCACTGTCACTAATGAACACTGGAATAAGAAGATTGTTTTGAGTAATATTGTTTACCAAGAGGAACAAGCTTTCAAGCATAACTATCACCTGTACACTATAATTAAGACTATTCAAAGCAACATTGTTTTTTTCTGATTAACACTTGTTATATTGAGCACAAGTCACTTTACTATTGATTGGATTTTTCCCCCTCCCCCCTTTCCCTTCCATTTCCCTCTCCCCCCCTTCCTTTTTCCCTTCCACTCACCTTAGCACTTTATATCAATGCACAGTATGAATACATGGGCATATATTGATATAACAGCATCACATGGTAGACAGTGAGTTGCATAGGATCAGCCACTGTCTGAAGCAAATTACATATACATCATTTTCTATTTTTATGTAAAATCACTTTTGGTTGTTACTTCTTTTTTGGGATAAAGTTTTTCAAGATTTTTTATCAACCAGCATTTTTACACTTTCACTCACCTATCAGAGGTGACCTTAACATGTTATCACAGTGTCATAACACTTTGCTATAAAACCAGAACAGCGCCGCACCCACACCTAATCTCTTCTCAGTTCAGCTTTTTTCACTTCGGTGGTGATTGCATTTGTGGAGGAAGCAGTTCTGAACCACTTTTTTACCTCCCCCCATTGCGTGGATTCATCATTATCTTCCTATTGTACTAATGACACTGGCAGGTAAGGGGTTACCATCAGGGGCGATCAAGGGGTTAACTGTGTTTCCTGGTTGTGTTTACTAACGGTGTGGGGGATAGGCTGCCTGGGATGACACAGAGATCAGTCTTCCTGCATAGCAGAAAGACAAGATCTCAGTGTCATCCCCTGTCAGAACGGAGATCTTCCTTGTTTACTTCGGCAGATCCCCATTCTGTCTCTGGGAGGAACGATCGCGGCCGGCAGACATCGAGTCTGCTGGACCTGCTGATTGGCTCCACCGCTGGCCAATTGGTGCACATGCACACAGAACCATGTGCACAAATTGACTTACCAGTACGCAGCGATTCGCGCAGCTGAGCCACCTTCCGATCAATGTCTGATTGTGTGTACGGGGCATAAAACTGCAGCGGCTGATCAGCAAGTGATTAGCACAAATATTGAGAATGAGTGAATACCTCTTGACAGAGAATGCAACCAAAGAGTACTTATAAAAGCAAATTTACGATATGACATATGTACATATTTATTCTGGCTGAAAAAAGACGCACATCCATCCAGTTCAACCAACAGAGAAAAAAAAAGAAAACCAACACACTCAAATAGAAAACCTCAATATACACTATCCAATACCCACAGTTGATCCAGAGAAAAATCCAAATAAAGAATGATCCTTTACCTATAAATGTTAGTATCCAGTTATATTATGTGCATTTAGGAAAGAATACAGGGCTTTCTTACAACAAACTACTGAGCTGGCCAGAACCAGCTCTTAAGGGAGTCTATTCCACATTTTCACAGCTCTTAATATGAAGAAGCCTTTCTGTATCTGGAGATTAAATCTCTATTTCTTCCAGATGTAAAGAGTGCCCCTTATCCTCTGTGATAACCTTAAAGTGGATGTACTGTAAACCCGAAATTTTTTTTTTTGCAGGCAGTGCAGTATTCCACATACCTCTTACAGTCCTTCTTCATCCTAGGCCACCAGAATTGCACATGTTCAGAAGTCAAATAATGCCAATGCCAAAATGCCCCGCTACCATGTGATCATGACACAGCCCCAAGGTTGAAATTCGGAGATCCACTGGTACAAAGACCTTGTCTGCATACCAAAGCAGCCAGTCCTTTGCCAGTAAAGTGATTCCGGGTGGCGGGGAGGTCCTCACTGAAGCTTATTTAAAATGAGCCTTTAAGTCCCCTTGTAGTAGGAGGAACTTCCCAGAACGCAGAATGGTATCTGGAGGTGAAATTTCTTCAGACTTACTAAACATGCATGACAACACATTGGATTTTGTGTTCTAAGATCCAGGCCTGTACATTATATGGAAGGCATATGGAAGGCAAATCTAGAAAAGAATAGCGCCCACCTGGCTTGCCGGGTTTTCAACCTATTTGCTGTCCTTAAATACTCTAGATTCTTGTGACGTATAGATCAGGATTGGGTGTGCAGCCCCTTCTAGTAAGTACCTCCATTCTTCGAGAGCAGCTTTGATGGCTACAAGTTCACGGTCCCCGACATCATAGTTTCTCTCCGCAATTGATAGCTTGTGGGAAAAAAAGTGAATGGGTGCAACAGAGCCTTAGATCCCTGCCTCTGGGAAAGTATTGCTCCAACCACTGGATCAGGATGCTTTAGAACAGATGTGGAGGTGAACAGCTTTTTTAGAGTCTCAAAGGCAGCCTGAGCTTCCGGGGACCAACAAAATCTAGTGCTTTGTTGGCTAGTTGTGTGATGGGGAGATGATTGCTGAGAATCCCCTGAGGAATTTTCGATAAAAACTAGCGAATGCCACAAAGCGTTGGATACCCTTTTTATCACTAGGAGTTGGCCAGTCCAAGATGTCCGTGACCTTTTGGGATCCATCTTGATACCTTTGGTGGAAATGATCAGGCCCAGAAACCGGATGCTTTGGCGTTCAAACTCGCATTTCTCAGGTTTGGCGTAAAGTCCATGTTGTTGAAGGTGGCCCAGTACACTCTTGACATATCTGTGGTGGTTGTCTAGAGAAGAAAAGATTAGTATGTCATCAAGGTATACTACAACAAACAGATCCAGGAAATCTCGGAAGACATCGTTAATAAAGTGCTGGAAGGTAGAGGGGGCATTGCAAAGTCCAAAAGGCATTATAAGATATCCGAAATGTCCAAACCGCATGCGGAATGCGGTCTTCCATCCATCCCCCTTTTGTATATGGACCAGGTTATAGGCACCTCTGAGGTCCAATTTCGTGAATATGGTGCCAGTACCGAGCCTCTGGAATAATTCAGGCACTAGTGGAAGGGGGTAGAGTTTTTTAACGGTAACTTTATTAAGTTCACAATAATCCACACAGGGTCTTAACAAATGGTCTTTTTATCCACAAAGAAGATTCCTGCTCCGGCCGGAGACGTGGATGGATGAACCCCTTTTTTAAGTTATCATCAATATAATCCTTTAAAGCAACAAGTTCAAATTCGGTCAAGGAAAAAGATTTTTCCAAAAGGGACTTCAACTCCAGGGGGGAGTTCGATTTAACAGTCGTAGGACTGATGGTGAGAACTGCAGGAGCAGAAGAGGTTCCTGGTGAGGTGGGGGTGCTTGTGCAGATCCCTGGGCGGCAGCTGAGGAAGACAAAGTCTGTATACATTCTTCCAGCTGGGTATAGCCTTCTTGTAAGTCTTTAACAGCCTGCATCAGGCCTGCTAGATGCTGGCAAAGTTCCTCCATAGGAGAGGGTCCTCGCACAGGCTCAGACATGGCTGTATGCTACTGTCACATACCTGGTGGTAGAGCTGCATATGTAGATGATGGCCTCTCTTACACCTCTGACTTGAGGCCCCTGGTAGAGCAGACAGGAGGCGCGGGAGTGCAGAGCCGCACGAGTGCCTAGCAGGATCACTGACAGCAGAGCTGGACTGGAACTCCTAGTGGGACTGTGGAGGAACACAGACACAGCGGAAGACCAGGAACAGCTATAAGCAGGAAGCTGGAACAGACTGGTATTGGAAAACCACAGGCTCAGGAGCAGGTGCAGTTGCAGGTAGAAAGGATGCTTCCAAAGGGCTGGAGAGAAGGCAGGTAAAGGCATGCTGGGTCATACACAGGAGGACAAGTCAGGAACTAATGCAGAGGCTGGAGCGGAGTCAGGGTACAGGCCAGATTGGTAACGGGCTGGTAGCGAAGTAGCAGAAGAAGCAGGCAGGTGCAGAGTCTAAGACAAGCCGGGTCAAACAACAGGAACAGATATCAGATACTGGTTAACAGGGACATCCGGGGAACGCTGTAGAGCAGACAGCATTGAGTCTGGGTGCTGACCCAGTTTAAATAGCCTATTTTGGAGTCATGAATTGTTACAAGGTGCGCACTGCGGCACTCGCACACGCACATGTGCATGCATGCGCTGGTGCACCTGCGGTATTCTCCTAACAGTAATTGAAGGTTAAGGATGTCTTCTGTGGCTACCATATTGGTTGCTGGCATGCCATTCCTGACAGTACGTATGTTGTGTGTGTATTTATCTTTACATTTATTAACATTAACCACTTCAGCTCTGAAAGATTTACCCCCCTTCAGGAGCTTGGTATCATCTGCAAAGACTGAAATTGTACTTTTCATCCCAGAATATCATTTATAAATATTTTAAAAAGTAAGGGTCCCAGCACTTAACCTTGGGGTACACCACTAGAAATCTTAGACCATTTAGAGTAAGAATCATTAACCACCAGTGGCAGTATGTAATGCAGGGCGCAGGGGCGCAGCCCCTCCCACTCATGCGTCCAACCCCCTAATCTACATGCATTCCAATGGGGTTTTTTTTAATGCACGTGATTAGAGCCAAAAGTTCTAATAAGCTTCAAAAAAGGGGGGCTCGGGATGCAGAGCACTGTGCCCTGAGCCTACCCAATTGTGTGACAATAGCGAATGAATATTCGCTATTGTCAAACTGATTCTCCTCCCAGGAAGTGGGTCCTGAGACCTGTTTATCAATTGGCCAAAAGGAGAAGCGATTCTATTGGCCTAGGAGGAGGAGGGAGGAGACGCACGGCTACCGCAATGCCGAGAAGAAGCAGGGGAAGCCTTACTGACTGACTCACCAGTCGCAACTGGAAGACGGACAGAGGACATGAATGTGATGGAGAGGGGAAGCCTCCAACATGTCAGTCTGTGGGCAGCACAGGGTAAGCGAGCCAGCGACCGGGGAGGAGGGGGGTGTGGGTATGGTGCGTGGTGCGGGCTGGAGCAACAGGGGGGTCATCTGCGTCTGCCACCCCCCCCCCGACCTATGGAGCACCAGACGCCACTGTTAACCACTACTCTCTGAATATGGTCTTTTAGCCAGTTTTCTATCCATTTTAAAACTGATTTTTCCAAGCCTATAAACTATATATGTGTGGGGAACTGTGTCAAAGGCTTTTGCAAAATCCAAGTATCCAAGTCTAAGGTTTTGCTTACCTCCTCATAAAAAATAAATGAGATTTGTTTGTCTGTCTTTCATGAATCCATGCTGGCTATTGCCTAAAAGATTTTTTCTAGCAAAGACTCATCTATGTGGTCTTTTATTAAAATCTCCATTATCTTCCCAACTTTAGAAGTTAAACTAATGCCGCGTACACATGACCGGACTTTACGGCATACTTGGTCCGGCGAACCGAAGTCCGTCTGACAATTCGATCGTGTGTGGGCTCCAGAGGACTTTGTTTTCTCAAAAGTTTGACAGACCTAGAAATGAAACATGTTTCAAATCTGTCCGACGGACTCGGCTTTCTAGCGTACAAACCGGTCATCTGCGTGCTAGTCCGACGGACCAAAACTGACGCGTGCTCTGAAGCAAGTACAACACGGAAGCACTCGGTCTGGTAAAAATAGCCTTCATATTGAAGCTAGTACATTCCTCTTCTGTGATCTTTTAATACAGCGCATTCTTTTTTTCTTTATAATGCGAGAGGAATTAAGTTACATAGTTACATAGTTACAAAAAAGTTGTTTTGCTGCTTATATTCACACAGAGTTCTCACAAACTACTTTCTTCATGATTTATCCTCATGCCCTGACTAATATTATAGTTTTTAAAAGCCAGATCTCCAGAAATAATGTCTAAAATTATTTTTTGGACTCATCTTTAGTATTTTTATATTTAATCAATATCTATTTTGCAATGTGTGCTAAATTCTCAAAACTGTTAGTTTATTTATTTATTTATTTGTTTTTGGAGTTTCAAGTTACCACACTAACTTTAATATTTTGTATTGTTTTAATGAACCCTAATGAGGTTGGTGTCCCTTGTTAATTAGACATAGGGGGGTTATTTTCAAAAGGATAATTAATTTTGCACTACAAGTGCAAAGTGTATTTGAAATTGCACTGAAAGTGCATTTGGAAATGCATTCGCTGTGGATCTGAGGGGCACATGCAAGGAAACCCCAAAAAAAAAAACATTTCTCTTGCACATGATTGGATTATAAAATCAGCAGAGCTTCCCCTCATTTCAGATCTTCCCCTCAGATTTACAGCGACTGCATTTCCAACAAGTGCACTTGCAGTGCAATTTATAATGTGCACTTTGCATTTGTACTTTGCACTTGAATTGCAAAATGATTTAGCCTTTTGTAAATAACCCACATAGTCTTTTTGACATGTACCTGCCTACTCATAAACAAAATGTCCTTTTTGAATCAAAACACATAGTCAATAGCTGGAAAGTTCAGGTGAGGGAGGGAGGAGCCTGGTAATGGCTCTGTGCACGGCGTGAGGATCCTGAGAACCCTCTCCCTGCAGCTGAGAGGAATGATCGGCCTGATGAGAAGGTGTAGGTAGCTTCCCTCCCCGCCCCCCCTGCTCATCACTCACTGAGCTGTCTTGTGGAGTAAGCCAGAGGAAGTTTGTACCTGCGTCTGACTGCAACAAGCTGTAGTGAGCGTCCCTTTTTGTCCCAAATTCAACAACAACTAAAAGATAAGTACCGTATTTTTTTTTTTTTTTTGGCTTTTTTTCTATTGCAATTGTCTTGAAGTGAAAAGGCAAAGGAAAAGTAATGGAGCAAGAGAAAGGGAAAGGGAAAGAACATATTGAAATAAAACGAAATAAAATGGAATAAAAAGCGAAAGTAAATGAAGGCGAAAGAGCTGAAAAAGTAGAATCAAGTGAGCTAAGAAAAACAATAAAAACAGGGGGGGGAACAGGGGAGAAGGAGAAGGTGAATGAGAGACAAGCCAACGGAAGAGTTGTCTCCCAGCCCCCACCTGTTTGCTGCTGCTGTTGCAGTAGCTCCCTTTCTTGTGATCCTTTTTTTTTTTTTTGGTCTTTTTTTTGTTTTTGTTTTTTGCAAATGGTATTAACTATAGGCTCGATAGTATAAACTATAGAATAAGAAGAAATTTCATAGTAACAAAATGTGGAACATATAAGCTCATACTGGAACTATACTGCTGAACATATAAATCATCTTGCTGAATACTTGAATTAGATTGCATTATACCGCTAAAACATTTGAATTATTTTTATGAGCACCTGGGCCCTCATGCACATGGGCTGTTGGGAGAACGTTGTGAAAACGCTAGTGTCTTTGCAGTGACTTTTTTTTTTTTTTTTTTTTTTTACTTTTTTCAGCGTTTTTGCAATAGCGTCTTTGAGCGTTTTTGGAGCGTTTTTTTTTTTTGTTTTTGTTTTTTCCTCCTCTTTTGGCTCTTCTATTGCAATTGTCTTGAAGTGAACAAGCAGGGGAAAAGGCGAAAGAGCTGAAAAAGTAGAATCAAGTGAGCTAAGAAAAACAATAAAAACAGGGGAGAAGAGAAGGAGAAGGTGAAAGAAAGACAAGCCAACGGAAGAGTTGTCTCCCAGCCCCCACCTGCCTGCTGCTGCTGCTGCTGCTGCTGCTGCTGCTGCAGTATCTCCCTTTCTTGTGAATTTTTTTTTTTTTTTTTTTTTTTTTTTTTTTGCAAAGGGTACTAATTATAGGCTTGATAGTACAAACTATAGAATAAGAAGAAATTCCATAGTAACAAAATGTGGAACAAATAAGCTTATACTGGAACTATACTGCTGAATATATAAATCATCTTGCTGAATACTTGAATTAGATTGCATTATATCGCTAAAACATTTGAATTATTTTGCTGAGCACCTGGGCCCCCATGCACACGGGCTGCTGGAAAAGCGCTGTGAAGACGCCGGTGTCTTTGCAGTGACTTTTTTTTTTTTTTTTTTTTTTTTTTTTTAACTTTTTCCAGCTTTTTTTCAGCATTTTTGCAATAGCGTTTTTGAACCTTTTTTTTTTTTTTTTTTTTTTCCAGCTTAAGAACGCTTAAACAATTGAACAGCACTAAGGAATGCTTAATGTATTTAAGGTAGTAACATAACTTCTGGAAAACGGGGACCACTCATATCTCATTAATTTATTTCTATTATTGGATTGTGGGGAGGATGCCGGGTATGAGAACGGAATAAAAGAAATATTAGTAAAAATAAGTCAATTTAAAAAGGCTGGGAGATTTTTTCATCATTAAGAAATCCCAATCAAGGGGTATTCTGGAAGGCAGCTTTGAAGATCTTATAAATTCAGCCATAGAAACAAACATGAAGGGGAAAACAACAAGAAGTGCAGGAGCAATACCGAAATCACCTAGGACCAGCCTAGGCCCAAGTCCAGGCCCTATGAACAGGTATATACAGCAAGGAATCGGAGAAGGAGAGAAACAAGTGGGTTCAAAGGGCAGACAAATAGATACAAAAGAGAAGGACAACAAGGATAAAAAAGGCCAGTATAAAGTACAAACAGAAACCAGCCACCTCTCAGAACCCAGAATGGAGCCAGAAATGGGAGAGGAAGACAGAGGAAAGGAGGAAGGACAACAAGGGCCACAGTTGCCAACAAAACAGGATATGGAAAAAATGTTTGCGGCACTAGAGAATTCCCTAAAAGCAGAGATGTCAACACTCCATAAAGATATGGGATATATGTTAAACAGAGTGGAAGAAGTAGAGATCAAAGTAGACCTACATCAAAAAAACATAAAGGAACTAGAAGATGAAATAAAGAAATTAAAACGGGAACAACAGGAACAATCATATAAAATAGAAGAGCAAGAAAATAGAGATAAAAAGAAAAACTTGAGAATACGTGGGTTACCGGAAACAGAACAAGCAGAAAATCTAATAGAAAAAATGAACAATCTCTTCAACCAAATCTTGGGAAAGGAAACAACTAACACAATAGGAATAGGAAGTGTCTTTCGAGTAAAAAAACCTCAAAGGTTTGCAAGGGAAACACCTAGAGATGTAATCGTACGCTTTGAAAAATGGGAAGAAAAAAAACAGATCTGGATAAACCTAAAGAGGAAAACACAAATAGAGTTTGCGGGAGGTAAATTACAAATATTTCAAGACTTATCTCAAGAAACGCTGAAAAGACGACGGATACTAAAGCCATTATTAGAAATCCTCCGGGAGCAAGAAATTCAATACAACTGGGGTTTTCCAGCATGTCTAATAGCAAGGAAAAACGGAATAAGTGCGAGGCTAAGACATGTGGAGGAGATTCCGGACTTTTGCAACAAACTAGAAATCCCCTCCCCAGAACTGGAAAAATACGCAAATAGTCAGGAGCGAATAACGGCAAGAGATGACCTACAGTGGCAAGTAAATTCAAGGATCAGACATCAAGATGTGGACTCTCGAGGAAATTAATATCTGAGAAAATACCACACAACAGTGCAAGGGGCCTTAGAGTGGAAAGGGGGGGGGGGGCTGGGGTTGATGGGATGGGAAAAAAAGGAAAGTGAAAGGATTGGTAAAACACAACAAAAACGCAGGGAGAGGGAGACAGGGACTCACGGAGTGGACAGGGGGTCGCCCTATTAGTGCTTAGGCAGGGGGGTAATAGGGTGTCTTACAGAGCTCCGCCTCACAATAAATAGAGCAGAGGGGGCAGAGCGTGCCCCACAAAACAAAGTAAAATGCTCTCAGCTCTAGAGAATATGGGGGTAAAAAACCCATATCAGAAAAAAGGGAGGGGGAGGGTGGGAGGAGGGAGGGGAGGGGGAGGGAGGGAGGGGAGGGAGAGGTCTGAGTCACATGAGTGGTTACATAGGCACACCTATTCTGAGACAAGAGATGAGGAGACCCCGTGCGTCCGCTGGGTGTCCCCTCCATCCGGTCTCCTAGGGGGACCGCGTGGGGGGGAGGGCCGGAGGACGGGTGGGGAAGAAAAGGCACAAGAATGGAAAATGTAAACAGCATAAAAATAATCTCTTACAATGTCCGAGGACTAAATTCCCCAGGGAAGAGAAACATCATCCTCCGAGAACTAGAAAAAAGTAAAGCAGAAATAATTTTCCTACAGGAGACGCATATAACCCAAAACTCAAGTGCCAAAATTTATTCAAGAAACATACCAACATGGTATCAAGGAGACTCGCCAATAAGAAGGGCCAAAGGAGTAGCCATCGGTATAGGGAAAAATGTACGTTTTCTAATAGATCAAAGGAAAATAGACCCGGAGGGTCGATATCTTTTTATTACAGGAACTATACATGGGGTAAAATATACATTGGCCAATGTCTACTGTCCTAATAAGAACCCTAAAAAATATTTGATAGATATAATTAAAATACTAATGGAATTCAAGCAAGGAAAATTAATACTAGCTGGAGACTTCAACTTCAGCATGGATAATAAAATGGACAGTACCTCAAGAGTAAGGGACAAAGAGGTAAATCAACTAAAGAAATTAAAAAGAACATTATATGAACAACAACTAATAGACCCTTGGAGAATTCAGCACCCCAGCACAAAGGACTACACATTCTACTCAACAGTACACAAAATTTACTCCAGATTGGATTACATCATGGTCGAACATAGAAACTTGGAAGAAATAGAAGAAACAAAAATAGGCATAATAACCACCTCAGATCACAGCCCAGTAATCTTGAGAATGAAAATAAAAGGAGAAGTCCTTGAAAGGGGTCCATGGAGAATCAACGAAACTTTATTAGAAGACAGTGAGACCGAAATAAGCATCATAGAAGAAATTAAAAGATATTTTGAAGAAAACGATACACCAGAAGTATCGAAAGCAACAATATGGGAGGCGCATAAATCTGTTATTAGGGGCAAGTTAATAGCTATAGGGGCAAGAAAAAAACAGGAAAGGAAAACAAACATGCAACAAATAATTAAAGAAATTTATGAATTGGAACGAAAACACAAAAATCAAGTAAACAACAAAATCTTCGGCCTACTATCTCAAAAGAGAGAGCAATTAAAAGACTGGATGGAACAAGAAGAAAGGAAGGACTACAACAGAGTAGTACAAGAAAAATATAAATGGGCTAATAAACCAGGAAAATACCTAGCAAATCTGGTAAAAAAAAAGAAGTCTTTGAATTACATTGAGAAGATCAAAAATGAAAAAGGAGAAGTGGTAAATAAAACCACAGATATAGCGATAACATTTCAAAAATACTTCAGCTCCCTTTATGCAATAAAAGGACAGGAAAGTTGGAAAGAAGCGAATACAAGAACAAAGAAGATACAAGAATATTTAAAAAAAGCAAACTTACCAAAACTAAAAATAGACCAACTAGAAGAATTGGAAAAAAATATTACGCATGAAGAGGTAAAACTGGCATTAAAGGAAACTCCCGTAGGAAAAAGCCCAGGACCAGATGGGTTTACGGTCAAATACTATAAAAAATTTGAAGAACAGCTGACTCCAAAACTATTAGAATATATGAATTCCTTAGGGGAAGATGAAGAAATAAGAAGTGAATCGTTATTAGCTCATATTACAATACTACCAAAAGAAGGGAAAGACAAAGTTAACTGCTCAAGCTACAGGCCAATAGCCCTATTGAACGCTGATACGAAGCTGTACTCCAAGATCCTGGCCACTAGGATAAAAAAACTAATCCCACTGTGGATCAACCCGGACCAAACTGGTTTTGTCCCGGGGAGAGAGGGGCGGGACAACAGCCTAAAATCATTATTGATGTTGCACAAGAAGGTGCAGAATGAGACCCCAGTTCTATTCCTGTCATTGGATGCAGAAAAAGCATTTGACAGGGTAGACTGGGGTTTCATGATGGATACATTGCGGCACTTGGGTATTGGGACAAAAATGATGAAGTGGATAACAAATTTGTATAATGGCCCGACAGCAGTCGTAAAAGTAAACGGTAGACTCTCTCCAAAAATTAAGATGCAGAATGGAACACGGCAAGGCTGTCCACTGTCTCCACTATTATATGTATTGGCCTTAGAACCACTATTAGTAACACTCCGCAATAACAAAGAGGTAGAAGGAGCGAAACTAGGAGGAAAAGAGCATAAGATCGCTGCCTACGCGGACGACATCTTGATGTACGTATCCAACCCAAGAGTGTCACTCCCAAACATACTGAAAGAAATTAAAAAATACGGAGAACTGTCAAACTTCAAAATTAATCCAATAAAAACGGAAATATTAAACATAGGTCTAGAGGAAAAGGAAGTTCAGTTTTTACAAAAAGAATTCCCATTCACTTGGGTAAAAGAACTCAATTACCTTGGAATTAAAATAACTCCTAGAGTCGAAAAAATTTATCAGGCAAACTTTATTCCACTGATCAATGAGGTCAAAGAAGAAATGAAAAAGTTAAGAATACAGCCACTTTCATGGATTGGAAGAATAAATATGTTTAAGATGACGATATTACCTAAAATAAATTACAGATTACAGATGTTACCAGTAAAAATCCCGCAGAGCTTTTTTAAAATAATTAAAACAATCCTGCTAAAATACATATGGCTTAATAAAAAACCAAGAATTAAATACACGCTGATCACAAGGAAAAAGGAGCATGGGGGTCTTGCCGTCCCAGATATAAGTAGGTACTATAAAGCCATAGTTTTAACACGAATGTTAGAGTGGACAAATGAGAAAAATGAAAAAAAATGGGTGGAAATGGAAAACACAATAAGTGGAGCCACACTACATAAGAATATTTGGATTCCACGGAAATATAGAATATTGGACACCGACACGCACGAAATAACAAAAAATGTATTTAAAATTTGGGACACCATTCACTTAAAGAATGAATGGAAATATAATTCACCACTATTAGCACTCACAGGATCGAATCTCTTCACCCCTGGGAGGGAAATATTTGAAATCCAAGGAATAGGTAACCCACGACTGAAAGATATCACTAGAAATGGCAAAATAAGAACACGAGTAGAAATAGAGGAAAGGAATGGATGGAAGATGAATGAATGGAATTATATTCAAATAAGGCACCTAGTAAGCACAATACCACACCCACTGAGAGATGAAACAAAATTAACTGCACTGGAAAAGCTATGTAGCAATGAAACACCATTAAAAAACGGAACATCAAAAATTCATAGTATACTGACAGATTTGGAAGCACAAGAAAGACCAGAATATATAAATCAATGGGAAAAAGAAATGAATTTAAAAATAGATAACCAAAAAGTGGAAAAAATGATAGAAATGGGATATAATAAGGCCTGGGACATGAAGACCATAGAAATGAATTATAAACTAGTATCAAGATGGTATATGACCCCAGTAAGAATACACAGATTCCATCAAGATAGAACCTCCTTGTGTTGGAGAAAATGTGGCCAAATAGCAACGATCATACACATATGGTGGGAATGCCCAATAATAATGGAGTACTGGAAGGAAGTGTTAAACAACATAAAGGAAATAACTGGAGAAGAAATAGAACAAAATATTTGGACATGCCTCTTCCATATCTACAATAAACCTAAGAAACAATATAGAAAATCAATAATACCTAACCTCCTGAATGCGGCCAAGGCCTTAATTCCCAAGAATTGGCTAAAAAGTGGAAAACCAGACATTAGAAACTGGCTAAAGGAAATAGATTATCACTACAAAATGGAAGGAGGAGAGAAAGGGGATAATAGTAGATGGGAAAGTTGGAAAAACTACAAAGTCTCGGATATTTATTTAGATAGGATAAAAGAAAGAACAGGTGCAGAGCCAAGTGGATAAATAAATAACATAAAGGAACGGACCAGACACAGGGGAGGGGGAGGGGGGGTGGGGGGAAATAAGAGGAACTGAGAGAGAATAAGATAATAATAGGGTTTATAATTATAGAAGGCGGTTTGTCGCCGGTTTTTAAAAATATTTAAGAATATCCTAGAAGGGAAAAATAATAAAGATGTGACGGAAACAATCCACAATGATGTGAAAAAGGAGAAGAGATAAAGTTTGACACATAAAGTTGAAATAATGTCTCTCGGAAAATTTTCGCTGAAGTGGAGAAAAAAAAAAAAAAAACACATAGTCAATAATGTAAAGTAAAGAAAATATCCATTTATATTTTGAAAAACATAAATGAGGAAGGCAACACTGGAGACACTTTTGGAATGTGTGAAGCCTTTTGTCCCCCAGGACACACATCAAGTTCTTGGAAAATAAAATTGGTATTTTGTGACTAGGGAGCCTAATCTGCATCTTCTGTCAGACCAGACAGAAGCCAGGCAATCACTTTCGACTCTTCCGTGGAGCCTTCCCTGCACGCTGCCCTGCAGCCTTACCTCCACGCTTCTCTGCAGCCTTCCTTGGAGGCTGTGCCTCTGGTGGTGTACTTGGGGCAGGAGGAGGAGGAGGAGGAGGAGTAGCAGGAGGAGTGGCTTCATCTGCAATATAGCTTGTTGTAGTAAGCTCCCCTCTCAACCCCTTCTGAAAGGCCTGAAAAATAAGCCCCTCACAGAGGAGGCGTTGCCCCTTTTCAAGTTCCAGCAACCTGGTGGCCATATATGTTCCATAGGCCTCTTCAGCATTGGGTGGTGTGCTCAGGATTTGGCTGGTTTCCCGAATGAGGGAAAGTGATTCCTCCTCTGTTCGGGTGATCTTCCTGGGCCTTTTGGTGATAATGCGGAGGAAAGGCACCTGACATTCCGTGAGGCTTCTACTGGGCCCAGCCACCTCCTGCCTGCCACTGGGCACGGCCTCCTCCTCTCTCCCACTGGGCAAGGCCTCCTCCTCTATACCACTGGGCACGGCCTCCTCCTGGCTGAACTCATCCTGGGTAAAAAAAGGGACATAGTTGTATTTTTTGCTTCCTCAATCACACACAATTTTCAGCTCATGACTTTCAAATATAATTCTAAACAAATAGAAAAGGCTATCTTTTTGACCCCACCATTATTCTAGCTGGTCACCAATATTTGAAGTACATTTTTGGCCACTATTGTCTAGTGATATCTATACATATTAATAATTGTGATAAAATAATTTTTTATGGAGCACTTAAAACATTTTTCAGTTTACATCATTAATATTTACGCAATCCCAAATTCCCAAAAAAAGTATACCTGGCTGAAGCTGGGCGCATCCATTTCATGAAGGATGAAAGGGCACAGTTCTTCCTGGGATGCCTCAGCTGGGGTGGAGGGAAGCGTGGAGGGAAGGCTGGAGGGAAGGGTGGAGGGAAGGCTGGAGGGAAGGGTCGAAAGTGATTGCCTTGCTTCTGTCTGGTTATCCAGAAATCGCAGTTTTTGTTAGTACCACAGCTTGGGGACATAAACCTGGTCTGCTGCTGCTCCTGATCTGAGGGAATCCTGGATCTTCTTGTGTTCCCGTCTGTACATATTGTGCAAGATACCAATTTTATTGTCCACAAACTTTAGGTCTGCTTGGGGGACTCGAGTCTTGACAAATTCTAAAAGTGTCCCCAGTGTTGCCTTCCTTACATGTCCAATAAAATACAATGGGTGCTTGACCTCCCACAGGTTTCTGTTCTCTTGATACAGCTCAATAAAATGCAACAAAAATTCTTCCTCCTTAACCACTTGCCGACCGCCTCACGCCTATATACGTGAGCAGAATGGCACGGGCAGGCAAAATCACGTACCTGGTATGTGATTGCCTTCCCGCGGGTGGGGGGTCCGATCGGACCCCCCCCCGGTGCCAGCGGCAGTCGGCATTTGTCTGGGAGCGTTGAGAGGTGAGGGGGAGGCCATCCGATCATGGCCCCCCCTCGCGATCGCTCCCAGCCAATGAGAAACATCCCCTGCCTCTGTATAGTACACAGAGGCAGAGGATGTGATGTCATCTCTCCTCGGCTCGGCAGTTTCCGTTCCGGCGCCGAGGAGAGAAGACATCTGAGTAAGTGTAAAACACACACACAACACAGTAGAACATGCCAGGCATACATTACCCCCCGATTGCCCCCCGATCACCCCCCAATCACCCCTCCCTGTCACACTGACACCAAGCAGGTTTTTTTTTTTTTTTCCTGATTACTGCATGGTGTCAGTTTGTGACAGTTAGAAGTGGTAGGGCAGTTAGTGTTAGCCCCCTTTAGGTCTAGGGTACCCCCCTAACCCCCCCCTAATAAAGTTTTAACCCCTTGATCACCCCCCATCACCAGTGTCGCTAAGCGATCATTTTTTTGATCGCTGTATTAGTGTCACTGGTGACGCTAGTTAGGGACGTAAATATTTAGGTTCGCCATCAGCGTTTTATAGCGACAGGGACCCCAATATACTATCTAATAAATGTTTTAACCCCTTGATTGCCCCCTAGTTAACCCTTTCACCACTGATCACCGTATAACTGTTACGGGTGACGCTGGTTAGTTCGTTTATTTTTTATAGTGTCAGGGCACCCGCTGTTTATTACCGAATAAAGGTTTAGCCCCCTGATCACCCGGCAGTGATATGCATTGCCCCAGGCAGCGTCAGATTAGCGCCAGTATCTCTAACACCCACGCACGCAGCATACGCCTCCCTTAGTGGTATAGTATCTGAACGTATCAATATCTGATCCGATCAGATCTATACTAGCGTCCCCAGCAGTTTAGGGTTCCCAAAAATGCAGTGTTAGCGGGATCAGCCCAGATACCTGCTAACACCTGCGTTTTGCCCCTCCGCCCGGCCCAGCCTAGCCCACCCAAGTGCAGTATCGATCGATCACTGTCACTTACAAAACACTAAACGCATAACTGCAGCGTTCGCAGAGTCAGGCCTGATCCCTGCGATCGCTAACAGTTTTTTTGGTAGCTTTTTGGTGAAATGGCAAGCACCAGCCCCAAGCAGCGTCAGGTTAGTGCCAGTACCGCTAACACCCACGCACGCACCGTACACCTCCCTTAGTGGTATAGTATCTGATCGGATAAATATCTGATCCGATCAGATCTATACTAGCGTCCCCAGAAGTTTAGGGTTCCCAAAAACGCAGTGTTAGCGGGATCAGTCCAGATACCTGCTAGCACCTGCGTTTTGCCCCTCCGCCTGGCCCGGCCCAGCCCATCCAAGTGCAGTATCGATCGATCACTGTCACTTACAAAACACTAAACGCATAACTGCAGCGTTCACAGAGTCAGGCCTGATCCCTGCGATCGCTAACAGTTTTTTTGGTAGCGTTTTGGTGAACTGGCAAGCACCAGCGGCCTAGTACACCCCGGTCGTAGTCAAACCAGCACTGCAGTAACACTTGGTGACGTGGCGAGTCCCATAAGTGTAGTTCAAGCTGGTGAGGTGGCAAGCACAAGTAGTGTCCCGCTGCCACCAAAAAGACAAACACAGGCCCGTCGTGCCCATAATGCCCTTCCTGCTGCATTCGCCAATCCTAATTGGGAACCCACCCCTTCTGCAGCACCCGTACTTCCCCCATTCACATCCCCAACCAAATGCAGTCGGCTGCATGAGAGGCATTTTTATGTCCTCCCGAGTACCCCTACCCAACGAACCCCCCCAAAAAAGATGTCGTGTCTGCAGCAAGCGCGGATATAGGCGTGACACCCGCTATTATTGTCCCTCCTGTCCTGACAATCCTGGTCTTTGCATTGGTGAATGTTTTGAACGCTACCATACACTAGTTGAGTATTAGCGTAGGGTACAGCATTGCACAGACTAGGCACACTTTCACAGGGTCTCCCAAGATGCCATCGCATTTTGAGAGACCCGAACCTGGAACCGGTTACCGTTATAAAAGTTACAGTTACAAAAAAAAGTGTAAAAAAAAAAAAAAAAAAACACAAACAAAAATATAAAATAAAAAAAAATAGTTGTCGTTTTATTGTTCTCTCTCTCTCTAGTCTCTCTATTGTTCTGCTCTTTTTTACTGTATTCTATTCTGCAATGTTTTATTGTTATTATGTTTTATCATGTTTGCTTTTCAGGTATGCAATTTTTTATACTTTACCGTTTACTGTGCTTTATTGTTAACTATTTTTTTGTCTTCAGGTACGCCATTCACGACTTTGAGTGGTTATACCAGAATGATGCCTGCAGGTTTAGGTATCATCTTGGTATCATTCTTTTCAGCCAGCGGTCGGCTTTCATGTAAAAGCAATCCTAGCGGCTAATTAGCCTCTAGACTGCTTTTACAAGCAGTGGGAGGGAATGCCCCCCCCACCGTCTTCCGTGTTTTTCTCTGGCTCTCCTGTCTCAACAGGGAACCTGAGAATGCAGCCGGTGATTCAGCCAGCTGACCATAGAGCTGATCAGAGACCAGAGTGGCTCCAAACATCTCTATGGCCTAAGAAACTGGAAGCTACGAGCATTTAATGACTTAGATTTCGCCGGATGTAAACAGCGCCATTGGGAAATTGGGGAAGCATTTTATCACACAGATCTTGGTGTGGTCAGATGCTTTGAGGGCAGAGGAGAAATCTAGGGTCTAATAGACCCCAATTTTTTCAAAAAAGAGTACTTGTCACTACCTATTGCTATCATAGGGGATATTTACGTTCCCTGAGATAACAATAAAAATGATTTAAAAAAAAAATGAAAGGAACAGTTTAAAAATAAGATAAAAAAGCAAAAAAAAATAAAGAAAAAAAAAAAAAAGCACCCCCGTTCCCTCCTGCTCTCGCGCTAAGGTGAACGCAAGCATCGGTCTGGTGTCAAATGTAAACAGCAATTGCACCATGCATGTGAGGTATCACCACGAAGGTCAGATCGAGGGCAGTAATTTTAGCAGTAGACCTCCTCTGTAAATCTAAAGTGGTAACCTGTAAAGGCTTTTAAAGGCTTTTAAAAATGTATTAATTTTGTTGCCACTGCACGTTTGTGCGCAATTTTAAAGCATGTCATGTTTGGTATCCATGTACTCGGCCTAAAATCATCTTTTTTATCTCATCAAACATTTGGGCAATATAGTGTGTTTTAGTGCATTAAAATTTAAAAAAGTGTGTTTTTTCCACAAAAAATGCATTTGAAAAATCGCTGCGCAAATACTGTGTGAAAAAAAAATGAAACACCCACCATTTTAATCTGTAGGGCATTTGCTTTAAAAAAATATATAATGTTTGGGGGTTCAAAGTAATTTTCTTGCCAAAAAAAAAAAATTTTTTCATGTAATCAAAAAGTGTCAGAAAGGGCTTTGTCTTCAAGTGGTTAGAAGAGTGGGTGATGTGTGACATAAGCTTCTAAATGTTGTGCATAAAATGCCAAGACAGTTCAAAACCCCCCCAAATGACCCCATTTTGGAAAGTAGACACCCCAACCTATTTGCTGAGAGGCATGTCGAGTCCATGGAATATTTTATATTGTGACACAAGTTGCGGGAAAGAGACAATTTTTTTTTTTTTTTTTTGCACAAAGTTGTCACTAAATGATATATTGCTCAAACATGCCATGGGAATATGTGAAATTACACCCCAAAATACATTCTGTTGCTTCCCTGAGTATGGGGATACCACATGTGTGGGACTTTTTGGGAGCCTAGCCGCGTACGGGACCCCGAAAACCAAGCACCGCCTTCAGGCTTTCTAAGGGCGTAAATTTTTTATTTCACTCTTCACTGCCTATCACAGTTTCGGAGGCCATGGAATGCCCAGGTGGCACAAACCCCCCCCAAATGACCCCATTTTGGAAAGTAGACACCCCAAGCTATTTGCTGAGAGGTATAGTGAGTATTTTGCAGACCTCACTTTTTGTCACAAAGTTTTGAAAATTGAAAAAAGAAAAAAAAAAAATTTTCTGGACTTTCTTCATTTTCAAAAACAAATGAGAGCTGCAAAATACTCACCATGCCTCTCAGCAAATAGCTTGGGGTGTCTACTTTCCAAAATGGGGTCATTTGGGGGGGTTTGTGCCATCTTGGCATTTTATGGCCTTCAAAACTGTGATAGGTAGTGAGGAGTGAAATCAAAAATTTATGCCCTTAGAAATCCTGAAGGCGGTGCTTGGTTTTCGGGGCCCCGTACGCGGCTAGGCTCCCAAAAAGTCCAACACATGTGGTATCCCTGTACTCAGGAGAAGCAGCTGAATGTATTTTGGGGTGCAATTCCACATATGCCCATGGCCTGTGTGAGAAATATATCATTTAGTGACAACTTTTTGTAAATTTTTTTTTTTTTGTCATTATTCAATCACTTGGGACAAAAAAAATAAATATTCAATGGGCTCAACATGCCTCTCAGCAATTTCCTTGGGGTGTCTACTTTCCAAAATGGGGTCATTTGGGGGGGTTTTGTACTGCCCTGCCATTTTAGCACCTCAAGAAATGACATAGGCAGTCATAAACTAAAAGCTGTGTAAATTCCAGAAAATGTACCCTAGTTTGTAGACGCTATAACTTTTGCGCAAACCAATAAATATACGCTTATTGACATTTTTTTACCAAAGACATGTGGCCGAATACATTTTGGCCTAAATGTATGACTAAAATTGAGTTTATTGGATTTTTTTATAACAAAAAGTAGAAAATATCATTTTTTTTCAAAATTTTCGGTCTTTTTCCATTTATAGCGCAAAAAATAAAAACGGCAGAGGTGATTAAATACCATCAAAAGAAAGCTCTATTTGTGAGAAGAAAAGGACGCAAATTTTGTTTGGGTACAGCATTGCATGACCGCGCAATTAGCAGTTAAAGCGACGCAGTGCCGAATTGTAAAAAGTGCTCTGGTCAGGAAGGGGGTAAATCCTTCCCGGGCTGAAGTGGTTAAAGGGATTCATTTTTGCTGAAAGACAAGACACAAGATAAAAACTATAATGTCAGTCCAAACTCCCTGTATTGTTTTTTTGCAGAATCTAGGGTACACACACACACACACACACACACCAAACACATTCACCAAACACACACCCACATTTAAATCTTACCTTTGTTTCTGACGCTCGCAACTTCCGCTCGGACATACGTAGGCCAGCGTAACAGCTTTATATACACTGCGCGTGTCATGCTAAGCCTGCGTCGCCCACCCCTGACGTTCTTTAGTACGATTTGTCCCCGCCCCTTCACTCTTTGTTGCTCAGTGGCAGTATATAAAGAAAGATGGTGGAGAGATTATCTGGAACTAGAGCGGAGGAAAGCCCGGAGCCACAACCATCCAGATCCAGGAGGAGATATAAGGCCACCAACATGGCCTTTGAAGAGATGGTGGAGATGGTGTCCATATCGAGAAGGGAGGACTATGATGCCAAAAAAGGACCGTACACCTGACCCAATATGCGGAAGGACAAAATAATGTCCTCAGTTGTGACCGCTATTGAACAAAAATTTGGCATAAAACGGGCTAAAGAACAATTGAGGAAGCGGTGGTCTGACCTCAAAACTAGGGAGCCTGAACAATATTGGTGAATCAAGAAGCTGATTAAAAAAGATACGTAATTGCTGTGTGTTCCTATTGAGATACTTAACTTGCATGCTGATCCATATTTTCGTTTATACAGCATCATTTGTAAAGACCGTTCTTTTGAAACTACATATGATAATAAGAAAATGACGTTTGTTTTGCTAGAAATAGGATGGTACAGGGTTCTACATACATTTAGGTCTTGATAATTTGTCGTATTCCAAAAATGTGGGGATGTTGTGTAGATGTGTTTGAAACTGGAATGCTTCTTAAAAAATGATTCAGTGTAATGTAAGGACAGGACACAGCAGCTGTTTCCACATCTGGACTCACAAGCACTAGTGTACTATGTGACACCATAGCAAATTTTTGAGGGTAATACACATAGGGGCTCCAGGGGATACTTGAGGTGTCTGCATCTGTGAAACTTGCCTGAAAATGTGTATTGTTTAGCATTTTTGGTCAGAGTGAATTTTAATCCTGTCTTCAAACATTTTGGGGGAACAAAATGACAATTGTCCCCAACTTCTAAGCAACGTTTCATATTCCTTTTTCAGGACTGAAATATCACTGTGTTTTAAGTATACCTTTTGTTTAATTCTCATAGGGGAGAAAAGACTCAGACAACAGTCCGAGGATCCCAGGACCCCCCCAAGTCACCAGCCTGAAGCAGGAATTACCCCAAGCCCCAGCCCAAGACCACACCCACCTGACAAGCTTGAGGAAGGAGAGGTGGAGGAAGTGTGCCATATTTGCACCCCCACCAAGTGAGTGACTGACGCCCCAGCTTAAGTTAATCTATTTAGGCGTGCATATTTTTCTAAAATTTGTTATCCACACATTTTAGGTTTTGTTCTGGTTGTGGAAGGGCAAGCGGTGGAGCCATTTAGCACAGACAGTGCACAAAGACTGATTGGGCAGATAATGGTGTGGAATGGGAAAATTGACAGCCTGAGAAATCGGCTGGACAGCATGTGACAGGAAATGAAGAACGTGATTGATGTTTTGAGCAGAATCTAATAACTTTTTGCCTAAAAACATCAATCATGTTCTTCATTTCATTGTCAAGTTTTACATTTTTCAAATTTTTTAAGTTGTGAAATAGTAATCTCCAAATTTAGCAGACTCACACGGTGTGTCATCATGTGCTATCTTCCATTGGGGGATATCAATGTACTTGTTTTGTGTTTGCAACCCCTTCATCAGAATGATGTTAGTTTGTGAGAGGAACAAAGGGATTGCACACACAAAACACGTCCATTGCTCCCCCATGATGGGAGATAGCACATGTTGACTTGAACCTTTTTTACTCCCAATTTGTGTATGTCTGCTAAATTTTGTTTTTACATGGGTGACATCACCAGCACCGTTTTTGACATGTTGAACTTTGTAAGTTCCTGTTATTTTTTTGTATTATGTTTTTATAAACCCTGTTGTCAAGCATAATTTTTTAAACAAAATATATTTTTTAAAAATATGCCTAAACTAAAAAAAAAAAAAATTAAAATATTGTTGCTAAAAAAAATTAAAAATTTCAATGTGCGCACAGTAAAATGTTTTTACTACTACAATGTGTGTGTATTATTATTTATCAATAACAGTTTATTAATTTTTTGTGTGTTTACAGTGACAAAGGGCCTTATTAACTAAAGCGAAATGCACTTGCCACTACAAGTGCACTAGGAGACAGACAAAACTAAATGCAAACAAGAATAAAAACAAGAGATTTTTGCCACAATAATTTGTGTTTATTTTTTAAAAGATTAAAGTTGTTGTTGCATTGCAATGGCCCCCCGATCATTAAAATAATTGACATATCTGTCATGCACTTAACGGGTGGTTTGGGGGGCCAAGTCAGTACGGCCAGTATCCAGGCCTGTGAGTGGATCTTCACCACTAAGTCTGGCCTCAGGCTCAACTGAGGTAAGATATGTAGCTGAATGTCGTCTCAAATAATTATGAAGAATGCAGCAAGCCATTATTACATGATTTATCTTGTATTCCGCAAGATTTATGGCCGAGAGGAACAAATGGAAGCGGCTGGCCAGAATCCCGAAGGCATTCTCCACAACTCTTCTTGCTCTGACCAGCTGGTAATGAAATACCCTCCTCTCAGGGGTGAGGAACCTTTGGGGGAACGGCCTCATCAAGTGCTCGCAAACGCTTCATCAGCGATGAAAACTGAGGGGAGTCCATTAACGTTCTGGTCATCAGGTGGCAATCCCAGGCCACCAGTCTGGAGACGCTGGCACAACTCAGTCTGTGCAAAGACTCTCCATCAGACATCCGTTCTTCCCCACGTCCACAAACATAAAATCCAATTGTGGCGAGACCACCGCCATCAATACTACACTATGAAACCCCTTATAGTTATAGTAGTAAGACCCCGAATAGGGGGGGTGACACAATGTGGACATGCTTCCCATCAATCGCCCTGACACAGTTGGGAAAGTCCCAACGGTCAGTGAACTGGGAGGCCACAGTCTGCCATTCCTGTGTGTTTGAAGGAAACTGTGGAATCAAAAAATAAAATAAAAAATATAAGTACCTTTAAACATAACTTTGCTAGCAGATTACCCAAAAACATTCTTGAACAACAGTCGAACATTTTTAATATGTGTTATTTCCAAAAAAAAACATAAGGCCCACTTATAAGATTACTCACCCCCTCTGATGGACCTTTGATCAATTTGTATGTGGGGGGAGGGGTTGTAATTCGGGAGAAGAACACATCTGACATTTTGAAACATTTGAGGGGGTGGGGGAGGGGTTGTAATTTGGGAGAAGAACACACCTGACATTTTGATACATTTGAGGGGATGGGGGAGGGAAAAGCAGTACAATAGAGCTAACAACATACATTGTTAAAGGGACTATAGGCTAGAGGTAAAAATGGACCCAGGATTGCATGGTGGGGAGGTTATTGAAGGTAAATATGCATGTAGGGCAAAAAATTATGAATTTCAAAAAACATGCATGCATGAAGATAAAGGGGACATTCACAGCATATTCCAAGCATGGTAATTATGTAACGAGGACATTTAGACAATACATTAAATACATATCATGTAATGTTAAAGGATAACAAACTTACCTTCATATAGTCCTTCTGCAGGACCTGAATTATAGCAGAACAGGTCTCTGGGATTATGATCCCCAGAGCCTGGGGGGAGATGCTTCAAGTCCTGAAGACTTTTCCCAGTCGCCAAGTAACTTAAAGTGGCAACTAGCCTCTGCTCCGCAGGGATGGCTTGCCTCATGCAGGTATCCTGCCTGCAGATATAAGGGGTCAGCAAAGCCAGCAGACGTTCAAAAACAGGGTCCGTCATCCTGAGATAATTCCTGAAATCCACAGGATTATTCTCAAGGATCTCACGGAGCAAAGGCATGTACAAGAATTGGTCATGCTGGCGCAACCAATTCTTTGTCCTTGAACTCCTCCTTGTCCTGTTCATGGACTGGACTCGGGTCAAAGTATTAACAACAACACCAAGTCCCCACACAACACGAACTTGAGAACGAGTATGTCCACGCATCATGGCTTCAAAACGGTCGGCTGGTCAAACAAACAAACTTAGAACAAACGCACTGAAGAACAGCAAGGCCTATGAAAAGCGACCTGAAGATCAGGAACGAGCGAACCAGAACGGCCTGCTAGGCAGGTTACGAACTGACCAACATGCACTTAAAACCAGATACAAACCTCACAAGCACAAACTGAACTGCAGAAAATGATCGAAATAAGCTGAAGTGTGAAAAGCGCGAATCGTCTCTAACCAAACTTCTACTAACACGAGATAAACACAAGATTAGCAGAAGGAGCCCAAAGGGTGGCGTAGTGGGGCTTGAACTTCCTCTTTCTAGTCCCATTGTACGTGCTGTACGTCACCGCGTTCAAAACCAGCGGACTTTTGGAGTTATTGTGTGTGTCCAAGTCCGTCCGTTTGTAAGTACGGTGCACCTACGCTACAAAGTCCGTTGGAAAGATCGCCGGACCAAGTATGCTGTAAAGTCCAGTCGTGTGTACATGGCATAACAGTTACTTGGTAAAGACTTTGACCCTTTTTTAAATACAGGCACCATGTTGGCCTTATGCCAGTCCAGTGGTAGTGTGCCAGTCATTAAAGAGTCCCTAAAAATTAGAAACAATACCTTTGAAATGAAAGAGCTCAATTCTTTTAGGACCAATGGGTGTATGCCAACCAGACCAGGTGCCTTATTCACCTTTATTCTGTCTAAATATTTCTGGACCATATCAATTTTGAGCCGTAGTGGTTCATCCCCATTATGGTCATAACCTTCCCCATGCTTCTTTGTATAAACATCATTGAAGAAGGTATTTAATAAATTTGCCTTCTTTTTGTGCCCAGTCACCCACTCCAGATTATTTTGTAAAGGGCCTACATGCTCAGACCTAAGCTTTCTACTATTAATATAATATAATATATTAATATAATATATTATATAAAATCAGAATATCCTCAAAATGCTGCAGGCAAATGGAATGAAAGACTGTAGAAGCCCTTGTCAACAATATCTGTGCAAGGATATTCAAGCAGAAAGTGGACCATGAACACTTTATCAAAAAAGATAATCTCCATTTACTCAAAAGAAGGTGATGCAGTATATGCAAGTAAGACTAGTGCCCTAGTTGTTCAAGAGCCATCACCCCTCACTCCATGGCCAGCAGTTAAGGTACAGAGGCTTAGGGGCTGTCAGAACAAGGGCCTGCTGGAGAGTGGAAACTTCTTACACAGGAATATGACAATTTACTATATTATAGACTGTCCATACAGACCAAAAAACGATACCATGGAGCTACATAATCAATGCACATGTTATGCAAGTGAAAAAACACCGGTGCAGGGAGTTCCCATTAACGAATTGTGATGAATTTGAACTCTCATGATGCCCAAGCATTGTTCATTCAGAAGTAGGGATGAGCTTTATGTTCGGGTCGAACATGAGTTCGACTTGATCATTGGTTTTTTGCCCATTTGTCAAAAACCCAAACATTATGGGGCGTTCGTGCCAAATTCGAGCACTACGTAACGCGCCATAATGCACTGCGGGAGCGCACTGCGGGAGCTGTATGATGATTGGCCAAAGCTTGCACCATGACCCGCATGCTTTGGCCAATTCCAGCGCCCTCAGCTAAGAGAGCCATAATTGGCCAAAGGCAGGGTGCCTTTGGCCAATCATGGCTCAGGGGGAAGTCCACGCCCCACACCACGCCCTCTCCATGTTATTGGCGTGGATGGAGAGAGAGTGTCATTTAGTTTGAGCAGGCAGTCAGGTTATTTAGTTAGATGCAGTTTATTTAATATTTACAGTATCTCACAAAAGTGAGTACACCCCTCACATTTCTGTAAATATTTTGTTATATCTTTTCATGTGACAACACTAAAGAAATTACACTTTCCTACAATGTAAAGTAGTGAGTTTACAGCTTGCATAAAAGTGTAAATTTGCTGTCCCCTCAAAATAACTCAACACACAGCCATTAATGTCTAAACTGCATGCAACAAAAGTGAGTACACCCCTAAGTGAAAATGTCCAAATTGGGCCCAATTAGCCATTTTACCTCCCCGGTGTCATGTGACTTGTTACTGTTACAAGGTCTCAGGTGTGAAAGGGGATCAGGTGTGTTAAATTTGATGTTATCGCTTTCACTCTCTCCTACTGGTCACTGGAAGTTCAACATGGCATCTCATGGCAAAGAACTCTCTGAGGATCTGAAAAAAAAGAATTATTGATCATAAAGATGGCCTAGGCTATAAGAAGATTCCCAAGACCCTGAAACTAAGCTGCAGCACTATGGCCAAGACCATACAGCAGTTTAACAGGACAGGTTCCAGTTAGAACAGGCCTCACCATGGTCGACCAAAGAAGTTGAGTGCACGTGCTTAGCGTCATATGCAGAGGTTGTCTTTGGGAAATAAACGTATGAGTGCTGCCAGTATTGTTACAGAGGTTGAAGGGGTGGGGTTCATCCTGTCAGTGCTCAGACCATATGCCGCACACTGCATCAAATTGATCTGCATGGCTGTCATCCCAGAAGGAAGCCTCTTCTAAAGATGATACACAAGAAAGCCCACAAACAGTTTGCTGAAGACAAGCAGACTAAGGACATGGATTACTGGAAACATGCCTTGTGGTCTGATGAGACCAAGATAAACTTATTTGGTTCGATGGTGTCAAGTGTGTGTGGCGGCAACCAGGTGAGGAGTACAAAGACAAGTGTGTCTTGCCTACAGAGAAAGGAGGCACCTCTGGTTGCAGACTTAAAAACAATTTTAATAAAAAGAGCAGCAACAGATATTGCACTCACATTTGTGTTGAGTTAAAAAGGCATATGAGAGTCCCAGATGTAACTGGAGGGGTCCGTGAGGTCGATCATCCCTGCCATGGATGTGTAATCAGACTGGTCTTTCAGATGCACTGTGTCCACCGGCCGGCAATGATGGAGGAATACCAGAATGAGACTTAGAAGGCAAACAGCAATCTAGGCGAGGGGCGATGACATCACACACATGCGACGCGTTTCCTGAGTCAGCAAGCCGTGAATGGCATGACAGCTGCACTCCAAGAGCTGTCAAGCTCTTGAGCCGGTGGACACGGTGCATCTGAACGACCAGTCTGATTACACATCCATGGCAGGTATGATCGACCTCACGGACCCCTCCAGTTACATCTGGGACTCTCATATGCCTTTTTAACTCAACACAAATGTGAGTGCAATCTCTGTTGCTGCTCTTTTTATTAAAATTGTTTTTAAGTCTGCACCCAGAGGTGCCTCCTTTCTTTGTTTCTTAAAGTGCTTTTTGGGAATATGGTTTCCACTCCCATTGGAAGGCTGCCCTGAATGTGGGCTTTATACCTCATCATCGACTTTATGCACACCATCATGGACTACTATTATCTTTTCTCAACCCTTGTTCCAGTTCATCATTTATATAGATAATATTGTCTTTTAGGTGGATTTTTGCTTTTAACCTTTGCGCCAAACACTTGTTATAGTGTCTTGCCTACAGCCAAGCATGGTGGTAGGAATGTCATTGTCTGGGACTGCATGAATGCTGTCGGCACTGGGGAGCTACAGTTCATTGAGGGAACCATGAATGTCAACATATACTTGGACATACTGAAGCAGAGCATGATCCCCTGCCTTGCTAAAGAAGCTGAGGATAAAGGCGATGGACTGCCCAAGCATGTCTCCAGACCTAAATAATATTAAGCATCTGTGGGGCATCCTCAAACAGATGGTGGAGGAGCGCAAAGTCTCTAACATCCACCAGCTCGGTGATGTCGTCATGGAGGAGTGGAAGAGGACTCTAGTGGCAGCCTTTGAAACTCTGGTAAACTCCATGCCCAAGAGGGTTAAGGCAGTGCAGGAAAATAATGGTGGCCACACAAAATATTGACGCTTTGGGACAATTTGGACATTTTCATTAAGGGGTGGACTCACTTTTGTTGCCAACGGTTTCAACTTTAATGGCTGTTTGTTGTGTTATTTTGAGGGGACAGGAAATTTACACTGTTATAGAAGCTGTACACTCACAACTTTACATTGTAGCAAAGTGTAATTTCTTCAATGTTGTAACATTAAAAGATTGAATAAAATATTTACAATATTTACAAAAATAAAAATGTGAGGGGTGTACTCACTTTTGTGAGATACTGTATATATACAGACAGTCTCATATATATATATATATATATATATATATATATATATATATATATATATACACAGTGGGGACGGAAAGTATTCAGACCCCCTTAAATTTTTCACTATTTGTTATATTGCAGCCACTTCCTAAAATCATTTAAGTTCATTTTTTTCCTCATTAATGTACACACAGCACCCCATATTGACAGAAAAACACAGAATTGTTGACATTTTTGCAGATTTATTAAAAAAGAAAAACTGAAATATCACATGGTCCTAAGTATTCAGACCCTTTGCTCAGTATTTAGTAGAAGCACCCTTTTGATCTAATACAGCCATGAGTCTTTTTGGGAAAGATGTAACATGTTTTTCACACCTGGATTTGGGGATCCTCTGCCATTCCTCCTTGCAGATCCTCTCCAGTTCTGACAGGTTGGATGGTAAACGTTGGCGGACAGCCATTTTTAGGTCTCTCCAGAGATGCTCAATTGGGTTTAAGTCAGGGCTCTGGCTGGGCCATTCAAGAACAGTCATTCAAGAGTTGTTGTGAAGCCACTCCTTCGCTATTTTAGCTTTGTGCTTAGGGTCATTGTCTTGTTGGAAGGTAAACCTTTGGCCCAGTCTGAGGTCCTTAACACTCTGGAGAAGGTTTTCATCCAGGATATCCCTGTACTTGGCCACATTCATCTTTCCCTCGATTGCAACCAGTCGTCCTGTCCCTGCAGCTGAAAAACACCCCCACAGCATGATGCTGCCACCACCATGCTTCACTGTTGGGACTGAATTGGACAGGTGATGAGTAGTGCCTGGTTTTCTCCACACATACCGCTTAGAATTAAGGCCAAAAAGTTCTATCTTGGTCTCATCAGACCAAAGAATCTTATTTCTCACCATCTTGGAGTCCTTCAGGTGTTTTTTAGCAAACTCCATGCAGGCTTTCATGTGTCTTGCACTGAGGAGAGGCTTCCGTCGGGCCACTCTGCCATAAAGCCCTGACTGGTGGAGGGCTGCAGTGATGGTTGACTTTCTACTACTTTCTCCCATCTCCTGACTGCATCTCTGGAGCTCAGCCACAGTGATCTTTGGGTTCTTCTTTACCTCTCTCACCAAGGCTCTTCTCCCCCAATAGCTCAGTTTGGCCGGACGGCCAGCTCTAGGAAGGGTTCTGGTCATCCCAAACTTCTTCCATTTAAGGTTTATGGAGGCCACTGTGCTCTTAGGAACCTTAAGTGCAGCAGAAATTTCTTTGTAACCTTGGCCAGATCTTTGCCTTGCCACAATTCTATCTTTGAGCTCTTCAGGCAGTTCCTTTGACCTCATGATTCTCATTTGCTCTGACATGCACTGTGAGCTGTAAGGTCTTATATAGACAGGTGTGTGGCTTTCCTAATCAAGTCCAATCAGTATAATCAAACACAGCTGGACTCAAATGAAGGTGTAGAACCATCTCAAGGATGATCTGAAGAAATGGACAGCACCTGAGTTAAATATATGAGTGTCATAGCAAAGGGTCTGAATATTTAAGACCATGTGATATTTCAGTTTTTCTTTTTTTAATAAATCTGCAAAAATGTCAACAATTCTGTGTTTTTTCTGTCAATATGGGGTACTGTGTGTACATTAACGAGGAAAAAATGAACTTAAAAGATTTTAGCAAATGGCTGCAATATAACAAAGAGTGAAAAATTCAAGGGGTCTGAATACTTTCCGTCCCCACTGTATATATATATATATATATATATATATATATATATATATATATATCCACTGCATCCAGTTTAGCTATATCTGACTGCAGGCCATTCCTGTTGTACTTTTTCTAATATACTTCTGGCAGGCAGGTTATTCAGTTAGCTGTAGTGTATTTGATATATATATATATATATATATATATATATATATATATATATATATATATATATATATACACTGCATCCAGTGTAGCCAAGCCTATATCTGACCGCAGGCCATTCCTGGTGTACTTTTTCTAATATACTTCAGGCGGTGTACACAGTACACATACCGTGCACCCATAATGCAGTTGCTACTACTTTTCTGGTGATGTACACAGTACACAATACATACAGTGCACTAGGGATGAGCTTCGAGTTCGAGTTGAACTCATGTTCGACTCGAACATCGGCTGTTCGTCAGTTCGCTGAACAGCAAACAATTTGGGGTGTTCGCGGCAAATTTGAATGCCGCAGAACACCCTTTAAAAGTCTATAAGAGAAATCAAAAGTGCTAATTTTAAAGGCTTATATGCATGGTATTGTCATAAAAAGTGTTTGGGGACCTGGGTCCTGCCCCAGGGGATATGTATCAATGCAAAAAAAAGTTTTAAAAACGGCAGTTTTTTCGGGAGCAGTGATTTTAATAATGCTTAAAGTGAAACAATAAAAGTGTAATATCCCTTTAAATTTCGTACCTGGGGGGTGTCTATAGTATGCCTGTAACGAGGCGCATGTTTCCCATGTTTAGAACAGTCTGACAGCAAAATGACATTTCAAAGGAAAAAAAGTCATTTAAAACTACTTGCGGCTATCAATGAATTGCCGGTCTGACAATACACATAAAAGTTCATTGATAAAAACAGCATGGGAATTCCCCACAGGGAAACCCCGAACCACAATTTAAAAAGGGCAGAGTGGCACGAGCATCAGCACTGAAGCCTGATTGGCAGACACTAAGGAGTGCTGCCCTGGGCGTCCATACAGTCAACAACAATGCAAACCCAAAGGCCAGAGCAGGGGGCCACAGCCACACCAAGCTAGGGAGGGGAAGGCAGACAGGCACAACAGGGAAGAAAGGGGCAAAAGGCCACCCGGGGAGAGAAAACGCGAGGGAGAGCACCCGGGCACAGACCCCCCGCCAGTTCCAGCACCCTGAGGGAATGGAAGGAGAGTCCCAGGCGCACAGCCTCGCGTAGGTCCAGCCACACAAGCCAACAAGTTCACAGAGAATAACTGGGACCCAGTTGTAGCACAACGAAAATAAACAAATTATTAAGGGAGTAAGGACAAAAAAAGGAAAATATTGGATACTCAATACATGTATAGTTGTTGTTTAAGTAGCATCACACAGTTAGTAAATAGTACAAAGACAAGCATAAATAAAAACATCTTAATGAAAATAAATGAATACAGAATATCCATGGCACATATAGTGTAGTTGTGTAGAGAGATCAAGATAACATTCCATGGCTAAAAGAGAAAGGGAAAAGAGAGTAAGTAAAAAGTCATAATTTTAATGATCTGTCTTTTTGTATGTGATAATTTTTGTTAATAATTTTTGTAATTTTATCTGAACATTCACTCCTCCCTGGCTCTGGCACCGTTATAATCCTTCTTTACTCCCAAATTCCCAAACTGATATTCCGGGATGAGGTGCTGTATATAGTGCAACCTTTCTAGCCATACCTCCATTCCATATATATTGGTTTATGGGTGTCACATTATTCCCTGTGGAGATATCTCCATTTTCCAGTGTTGGTGCATTATTGTAGGATCTGTCCTGTGGTTGCACCAGGTGCTTCGTTATTGTATCTCCTACATAGTGACACACACATTATACACCTTGCCTATACTAGGGGAGGCACATTTTTATTTAATTTCTTTACTTTATTTATTTATTTATTTTTAAGGTGTCGTATACATATGTAAGTCACTTCTTTTTTGTGTTTAAGGGATACACATTTAGTGATACAAACACACAATCCACATTTATTTATTTTATTTTATTTTTATATCACCATTTTTAGGTAGATGGAGCATATCTATACTTGAATGTAGTATTAAACATTTTTGTAGAAAGTCAGTTTTCCAACATTTTAGGGAGCGCCAATTTGCTGGCCCGACTCAGGAGATCTTGTAAGCCTGGGTACCTGCTCAAGAACCGCTGCACCACCAAATTCAGGATGTGTGCCAAACATGGAACATGGGTCAAGTGTCCCTGTCGGAGGGCAGAGAGAAGGTCGGTGCCATTGTCGCATAAAACCATTCCTGGCTGAAGCTGGCGTGGCGTCAACCACCACTGAGCCTACCCCTGCAGAGCTGACAGAATCTCTGCCCCAGTGTGGCTCCTGTCCACTAAGCAGACCAACTCATGCACTGCATGGCATCTTTTTGCCTGAGTGCTTGCGTAGCCCCTTCAACGCTTATGGAGCACCGCTGGTTCAGAGAACAAATCTACAGAAGAGGCCATAGAGGAAGAAGAAGAGGAGGGAGTGGAGGAGAGAGCTGTGGCAGAATCACTCCTAGCATTTTGGAGGCATGGTGGTGGAACAAGCTCCAACAATACTGAACCCTGTCCTGCATCCTTCCCAGGTGCCAGCAGAGTTACCCAGTGCGCCGTGAAGGAAAGGTAACATCCCTGCCCATGCCTGCTAGACCATGACCGCCCTGTCCAACAAGACAAAAACATTGCCTTCCACATGCCGGTAGAGAGCTGGAATGGCCTTCCGTGAAAATAAATGGCGTTTTGGAACCTGCAACTGAGGTACAGCACATTCCACAAATTCACGAAAGGGGGCAGAGTCTTCCAGCTGAAAAGGCAGTGGTTGCAGTGCTAGCAATTTGGCCAAGCTGGCATTCAAACTAGCATTCAGACTGTGAGCATGTGGATGGCTGGGACCGAATTTTTTTTTACGGTTTAGCAACTGGGGTAGGGAAATTTGCCTGCTAAAATCAGATGGTGGTGTACTGCTAGCAGATTGGCTGCGAGTACTTGGGACACCTATTGCTATACCTTCATTCCTCTCAGTGCAGGTTTTCGAGAGGACTGGAGGTATAGTAGGGTTGGAGATCCCAGATGAGAAGCAAGGAGAAGTCCGCCTTTTTCTTGGATGTGGGTCTTTCAAGTGCTGTTGCCAACGGACTTGTTGCTTTATGAGTTTATGTGAAAACTCCATTAATAGCTGTAAAATATTGTAATTATGAATATATTTAATTTAGCTTGTATCTATGTAGGGCGGAACATCTTTAAAGAAATCTCTGTTAGACCAGACAAGTCGGTGCCTAGGCTTGTGTATACAAACAATGGGATCCAAACCTCATTGTTTTACACATACTCACGTCAAAGGATATGCAATGAAGGGAGGCCAACCCATAATCAATACTTAACTTCCCGGCTGACTTATGCAAAGTATAGGGATTGGAGATGTAACCAGTCCAACTACTCACCAATAAATGTTGTTATTGTGTTAAAACTTTCACTCATGGTCAAAGAACTCTCATTTAACCCAAATCATATCTGAGAGATATTAAATCTCAAATATAGTATACAGGAAACAGACTGCATGGGAGGTCGTCATATGTCTGGTCAAGCATGTGGTGCCCAAGCGGCTTCTGTTCTGTTCACGCTTGATCCGCTTCAGACATAGGTTGCAAACAGCAATGGTGCGATCTGCTGCACATGTGTCCAAAAAGGCCCACACCAAGGAACTTTTCAAAATCACGTTGATGGGGAAAAGGGCCTCTCCCCCACTGGGTGGTGGTTGTAGGGGTCTGCATGCAGGGGGTTTATCGGAATCTAAAAGGGGGCCCCCAGATCCCGCTCTTCCATGTGAATTAGTATGGGGTACATTGTACCCCTACTTATTCACCAAAAAAAGTGTCAAAAAGAAACAAAAACACAGAGTTTTTGACGATTCCTTTAATAAAAATGAAAAACAATGTCCACAATGTCCCCAATGAGATATGTAGTGCTGGAGCTCTGGGGTTTCCCATAGATATTGTTTATCTTATAGTACCCTTGATGACATCACGTATGACGAAACGCGTCAGTTAAGTTACGTAAACACACTACTGCACATGCGTGATTGAAGTTCGGCCATTTTACTCAGGGGAAACTGATCAGCCTTGGATATGATGTGTATACACACCTATATTATGCCATTTTCATGTAAGTGCACTATGGTTTTAATAAATGTGAAACTTGTACAGTATTGCGCTATGTGGATCTTTATATTTTTCATGCACTACGGTTATTGAGCATCACTGAGCATCATTGAGTGAAAGTGGTTAAGCACTTTATTGTATAGCACTTTGCACTTTATTTCACATGCAATCATATGTTTAGCGCTGTACTTTTTTTATATATATCCTATAGTGTTGCATTGATAATTTTCCTCTCCCAGTTGAGCTTTTAACATCATTAAAAATTGACTGTTTTCAGCATCTTTTTTTTTTCATGGCATTATGTTATTTTTAATTCCAGTAAACAAATGTGATTTCACAAGTATACATCTCAGTGTTTTATTTATACAGCATATTTTTCCAGCACCTTTTTGGTTCACTGTAAATAGAGATTTTACATATTGACACGAAAGAGCAGCCACAGAATGATTAACTTAGAAGATTGTTCTCTCCTCTTATCAGAATGTTCCTTGCTAGTATATATGTATTCAGCACACCAGATTGATGCCCCACATTCCTTCATTCTGAGGTCTTCTGTACAGGGGATTACAAGAGGCTAAAATCCAGTAAAATTTTGGTATGTAAACTATATAAGTTTAATGATTTCAATGAATACACACTGCATTAACACTGTACTCCCATTGAGCACATATGTGTTTTAGCAAAGATCATCTGAATTAGGGTATAAAGTGGAACCTGGCACACACCCTAACCTCACCCAACACAATAATGTCATACTGACTCCACTCTGTGTGTTGCCTCTCCAACACTACTAAAATCTTTTTGGTGTTGTCTTTGGCCTCTTAAACATAAGCTTTTCAGAGGAGGCAGTGAAGAGATTTTCAGACATTCAGGAGGTGATACTGCAGCCTCCTGAACACCTGTCTTTTGTTGTTGTGTTGTGTTTTGTTTGTTTTGTGCTGCAGTCACAAGCCAAGTGTTTGGCTCGTGGTTGCAGAACAGTTCCATTGACTTCAATCAAGTTTGAAAGGTGGTTCTGCCTGTCAAACTTGGCTTGAGAAGTTGAAATTGCCACACTGTACTGCCAAGCATGGCAGCCATGAAAATGAAAACGCCAATCACCTGTTTTTGCCTGGTCACTATTATGAGCCCAACCTTACAAAGAAATTTGTGAAGATATTTTTAATGGTTAATAATGTTGTGATAAACAATATGGTCAAGTAATGTGAAAAATGTTATTTGGATTCCTCAATGTAATCATGATGTCCTTAAAGGATAAGTTCACCTTTTAACAAAAAATAATGAATGCACATTTTTTTGCATTTAAAAAAAAAATGTGCATTTATAATTTTTTGTTTTAGGAGCCTGTAAAGCATTGCACCAGTGATCAGCAGATTGCTGATGCAATGCAGGTCTCCTGCAAACCTGTCAGTGTATCTGCTTCCTCATATCTCGTACCTTGTAGTGGTAGTTCATTGAAAACTTCAAGCCGAAAGCTGCAAAGGCTGCAGGACCTTGTAGTTTTCTATTCACAGGACACTGTAAATGAGTGACACAGCTGGGTGGACAGAGCTCCGCTTGGCCACTTTTTTTAAAATTGAGACAGCTAGCGGGGAGGAGAAGATCTCTGCTAGCTGTCAGATCAGGGAGCCAGGAGGGTGTGGGGGCTGGTCCGTCCGTAACATGTTACATGTTAAATATGTATGTAACGTAACATGTTACGAAAGGTGAACTTATCCTTTAACCGCTTGCCGACCAGCCGCCATCATTTTACTGCGGCAGTTTACTGTGGGAGGTTGGCACAATCCCGCGAACCGTCATAGCTATACGTCGGCTTGCAGGATCGGGATAGCAGGCCCGCCCGATGACCGCCACGATCGTGAGCAGGAGAGACAGAACAGGGACGAGTGTGTGTAAACACTCACTTCCCTGTTCTGTTCTGAGAGGAGTGACAGATTGTGTGTTCCTATAAGCTAGGAACCACGATCCGTCACTTCCTCTAATCAGTCCCCCCCACTTCAGTTAGAAACACAGACTAGGGAACACAGTGAACCCCTTGATCGCCCCCTTCACTGCCAGTGACATTTATACAGTAATCAGTGCATTTTTATAGCACTGATCACTGTATAAATGCCAATGGTGGGGGGGGCGTGTCCGGATGTGAGTGCAAGCAGACGTGCTGGTGAGGAGCTCCAAGCATCCGAATATAAATCCTTTGCCATCTGCATAGTGTACCAGCTAAAAATCTACAAATACCTGCCTGCTGCCTTCTAACTATTCCCTGCTCCAGCCTGTGGGAATATTGTGAGAGTTCGGCCGGGGATCAGCCGGAAAACAACCGGGCCTTCACATCCGCGGCCGCCGTCATCTTCCCGGCCTGTGCCCTGCCAAAGTGAGCTGTTCCTGGACTCAATCCGCGAGGTAAGGGGCTCCTCTCATCCCCCAACTTGCCCCTCTGTGTGTCTGGTGGGGTCCGGTGATCCGTGGGGCCGCTGGGACTGTCCGGCGCGGCCGCGGCCTAGTGCGACCTAGTGCAGCCTGCAGTCCACCGCACTTTCCTGGGCCGCCGGCCGGCCGGGGAGCATCGAAACCGGCCTGATTCCAACTCGGGAGCGCAGACTCTGCTGCTCACGGCCCCCTGCCAGCCCTCCACCCTCCTGCTGAGCCATCTGGGGTACCTAACTGGGTGGGCAGGCTGAAGTGCTCGGGGGTCCAGCATCCTTCTTACCCCCCTACATTCATCCAGCTCCCTGGGCCTTTTGCAGGGTTCATCTGGCCAGCCCTCCTCATTGGACAGCCTTTACCTACAGGCCAGTGAAGGACTGTTAGAGATTATTGCCCACTTTTACTAAATGGGCCCTAGGAACCGGCCCAAGAGCTCATCCACGCCAGGTCGCCCGGCCCCTACCCCGGTTACACAACTACCTTCACCAGCTGCACAACCAGATCCCTCTCTCATAGGGAGACTGCAAACCTTGCTGACAGAATTAGCCATGGAGCCCGAGGCGCCGAGTGCGGCTCTCTCTACCCCACCCTCTCAGGATAGTACTGCAGTGATCCTGGCTGCCATCGAACAAAGTAAAACCTCCATGCTGGTGAGAATAGATCGTCTCGCAGAGGAATGTAATCTCATTAGAAATGACCTGGATAAGATCAGGGGTAGGCTGACTGAATCAGAATCTAGAATTTCTGCCACTGAAGACCTTACAGCTACCCACACCAACACCATCGCGGAATTACAGCGTACAGTACAACTGCTTGTCGCTAAGTCTGATGACGCAGAAAACAGAGCGAGACGCAACAACGTCCGCGTCTTGGGTCTCCCGGAAGGGGAGGAGGGTAACCGACCGGCGGAATTCGCGGAAGAATTCTTCAAAAAACTGCTGGACCTCGCGGATACCTCTCCGACCTATGTCGTTGAGCGTGCCCATCATGTACCCACGGGACGCAGTCTCCCTGGTGCAAATCCCCGACCCTTCTTGGTCCGCTTCCTCAACTTCAGGGACCATGACAGGATCCTTTCCGCAGCTCACAAACACTCCTCGCTTCCATACGGCGGTGGCTCAGTTCTTTTGTTTCCAGATTTCTCGGCAGAACTGTAGCGCAAGAGGAAGTCCTTTAATGATGTCCGTAAGCGCCTACGTGAAAAGGACATAAAATACAGCATGTTGTATCCCAGCCGTCTTCGGGTCCCTCACAATGGCACGGTCAGATTCTTTGATTCTCCGGCTGACGTGGATGATTGGCTAAACAACCTACGGTAAACGCAAGCATGAGTCGCTATCCGAAATCAGCACAAAGATCCCATTTTCCTTCTGGATCCATGTTCGAGGGGGTAGTTTCATCCAGCTAACAGTTCCTGTTGTATAGCTTCTTAGACCTCATCATCGGATGTTGTTGCTCGTTGGCTCCTGTGTCCCTCAAGCAGAGTTGTACATGTTACTTTCTGGGAACATTAATCACCAAAGATCCTTCCAGTTCAAAAACAGATGTGCTTTTAGTATACATTCTTCTACCATGGAGCCACCTCGTTAGAAGTAACTCACCGAAGTATCAGACCCCCCCCTCCCCAGTTTTTGGAGGGGTTTCTTTTCTCTTTTTCTCTTTTTGTTTTTTCTCTTTTTCGCAGTCAATTGAAGAGGCATCGGCGATACTGAGTCGCTACACTTTGGAACTTTCTTTTCTTTTTTTAGAAGTCTGAAGATCTAGAAGTTCGAGTACAGGTTTTGGGTATTAAACTGACCATAGTTCTTATTGTTTTCTGTTCTGTTTTTTTTCTCTTTAGGGGTACTTCATGGTCAGTAGGGAGTTCACAGACTATCGTTTGTGTTTTTTCTTTTTTGTACGCTCAACATCCACTGACTGCTACTTACATGTCATGTGTCCTATTAGTGCTCACTGTGTCCAGTGCAAAATTTGCCATCCTTTTGACACTCCCCCTTGGTCCCATGGGGGCTGACCCCCTACATGTAGTAATCATTATGTGTAATTATAATTTGCCACTGCATTAATGGAGTTGAAACTGGTATCATGGAATGTAAGGGGTCTTAATGACAAGGTAAAAAGGGCATTAATGTTTAAATATCTAAATAACCACAAACCCCATATCTTGTTCCTCCAGGAGACTCATCTTCTGGGGAACAAGATCCTGGCGCTACGCAGACCCTGGGTACGGCAATCTTTCCATGCAACGTATTCCAGTTATGCCAGGGGAGTGGCCATTTTATTGAACAAATCCCTTGCATACAAGGTCGTGCATTTGCAAACTGATCAAGAGGGCCGATTCATTATTCTATTACTGGAGATCAGGGCGGTGGTCTATGCTTTAGTGAACATATATGTACCTCCTCCCTTTAACCAACGGGTACTCTACAAGGTATATGAGCTTTTAGCTGCATTACAATTCTCCAGACTATATATAGCTGGAGATTTCAACTCTACCCTGGATCCATCCCTGGACTCGTCCAATCCAAATAGGGCGTATTCGCCAGACCTGCTCCATTGGGCACAAGCTTTTAATTATACTGAGATTTGGAGATGGAAGCACCAAACCACTAGGGCTTACTCCTGTCACTCCACTACTTACAAATCTGGTTCCAGGATCAATCTGGTCTTTGGCAACATCTGTGCCCTGTCGGCGGTGAGAGGGGTCTCGTACTTACCGGCGGGCCTCTCTGATCATGCACCTCTGGAGGTCACCTTGGAGTTGTCGAACACCAGGAGTCGAGACTGCTGGCGTTTAGCACCCAAATGGGTGCAGGACTCGAGAGTGGGGGAGGAGGTCTCTCCCAAACTACAACAATACTGGGAGAATAATGAGGACTCAGCCTCAGCGCAGATAGTCTGGGACGCTTTTAAGGCCAACACTAGAGGAGAATACATTTCCGCTATTAAAGCGGTCCGTTCTGAGATGTCCGGTCGGGTCCAGGTACTTGAGGAGGGAGAGGCTAGAGCAGCGGAGGCTTTTTCTGACTCCCCGACTCCGGATCACTTTAGCCGGTTAGCAGAGGCAAGAAGAGCATTGTCTCTACATCTTGTCTCGGCCACACATTTAGATTTAAATTCCTTGGCAGGGAAGATATTTGAATCTGGAGACAAAAACAGCAAACTTCTAGCGAACTTAGTAGCGGACTCTAAAATGCAGACGGTAGTGTCAGAAATCTATGGCTCAGAGGGTCAGGTTATCTCTACCCCCGAGCTAATTATAGACAAATTCAGATCCTTCTACGAAAACTTATATAAGGCGGTCCCTGGATGGCTGGAAGATCGGCGTAGGGAATTTTTGCAGTCCCTACGCCTACCCACTCTTTCGCAGGAGGATTTAGAATTTTTAGACAGAGAGTTTACCACTGAGGAGATAGAAGAGGCGATTTGCTCATTTCCCAGGGGTAAAACACCAGGGCCCGATGGCCTACCTGGTGAATGGTACAGAATGTACGCCTCATTACTTGCACCAAAATTGTTAAAAGTCTTCTCCGAAAGTAAAAAACAGATGTCCCTACCCCCCTCAATGTATCAAGCACATATAGTCCTCATCCCTAAGCCCGGTAAAGACATATCCCTCTGTGCTTCTTATAGGCCGATATCCCTCCTAAACTATGACCTTAAGATTTTGACAAAAACACTAGCGACCAGACTGCGAACGATTCTTCCATCCTTGATTAATATAGACCAGACTGGTTTCATGCCAGGGAAATCAACAGATATCAATTTACGTAGAGTGTTCACCCATCTTCAGCTACCTACCACTGAATCCTCTACGAGAGTAATGGTGACACTGGACATTGAAAAGGCGTTCGACTCAGTGGCATGGCCTTTTATATCCACGGTCCTAGAAGTTATGGGTTTTGGAGAAGTATTCCGCAGATGGATTGATATTTTATATAAAGATCCAATGGCGCAGATTAAGCTTGGTGGTGCTCTGTCGGCACCCTTTTCTGTTGGAACAGGCACGAGGCAAGGTTGTCCACTGTCACCGGCCCTTTTTGCCTTGGTGATGGAGCCACTTGCCTCGGCCCTCAGACAGGCAGACGGGGTTAGGGGCATTCAGGTGGGATCCATTCATGAGAAAGTGGCTTTATATGCGGATGATCTTATCCTTTTCTTGAATGACCCTGCCCAATCCCTTCGGGAGACGTTGACCATTCTCTCCAATTTCACTAGCTGTTCTGGGCTCAAAGTAAACTGGGATAAATCCCAAATTTTGCCGATAGATGGGGCCGCAAAAGATATAGCGGATCCTAATCTACCATTACTATGGACAGACAAAATTAAATATCTAGGTATTCACATCTCCACATCTACCTCTGATTATTATACCCTTAACTTAGAACCACTGGTGCAGAGGATGAGAGAGAGGCTGAGGGCGTGGGCGAATCTTCCCCTCTCCTTAATCGGGAGGATTAATTTATTTAAGATGAAGCTTCTGCCTGCCTTTCTCTATGCTCTCAGACATGCACCTGTCTGGATCCCCAAGAAGATATTTCGCCTAATAAATACCGTTCTATTATCTTTTCTTTGGGGATCCGGTCAGCCGAGATTTAAGCTGACGGTGCTGCAGAGACCTTGGGGAGAGGGGGGTTTGGCTTGTCCTGACCTTCACTCTTATTTTGTGGCTGCCATGCTATCACACGCCCACAACTGGCTGATCTCTGATGAGTCCAACGCAGCAGTGGTTCTGGAAGCAGCACGATTGGGGTCTTATGAGGCGCTAAGGAACCTACTTTACCGGGGCTCTAGAGCTCCCTTCCCTCTTACATCAGCAATGAGAGCGGTAATACGGGCATGGACAATAGAAAATTCATTACGCCCCACCCCCTCTGGACACATCTCCCCTTATAGCCCTCTTTGGTTTAATCCGCAATTACCAGAATTCGGGTCCATTCCCGACCCTGGAGTATGGGCATGCAAGGGCATTAAATATATAAATCAAATTTGTCTCGAAGGCAAACTACAGACTTTTGATAGGTTGAAACAACAATATAATTTACCTAACTCACACCTGTTTAGATTCCTGCAGCTTAGGCATGCTTTCAACACTCAGTTTGCAGGTGCTTCCGTGGCCTTTTACACCTCGAATCTAGAGACTCTCCTCAGAGATGAAGCTCTATCTAAACCCTTATCTTCCATATATAAGGCACTACTCCCTAACGTACACACGGGACTAGAAAACCTTAAGGCAAAGTGGGAGGTAGATTTCCCTGCATTGGACACAGAAGATTGGGAAGAAATGTGGGAATACCCCTTCTCACAGCTAGTATCAGCCAGAGATAGATTGGTCCAATTTAAAATAATACATAAGGTATATTACACGCCTGAACGCTTACATAGAATCTATCCATCTATTTCTGCCTCTTGCTGGAGGTGTAACTCAGCCTCAGCGGATTTCATTCATATTTTTTGGAATTGTCCTCAGATTGAAATTTTTTGGGTTGAGGTAACCAAAGTTATTTTGACTGTCACCACTGTTCCTGTGCCATTGTCTGTAGAGGTATGTCTGCTGGGACTCGTTAAGCCACTGGCCCCACGCCGGGCAATCAGAACCCTGCTAGGATTATTACTTTACTATGCCCGTAAATCTATAGTACTCAGATGGAAGGCCTCATATGCACCTTCAATAAATTTCTGGAAGAGGTTGGTGAATACGGCTCTACCATTGTACAAAGCTACTTACCTGTCACGTGGTTGTGAAAAAAAATTCCACAAAATATGGGATATTTGGACGGAAGCCCGGTATACTAATTCAGACTCGATTGATGATTAGTTCACTCTTTTGAGTAATCGGGAAGGGCCCAAATGGAGTTCCTGATCTTATAAAAATCCCTGGGCTGTTTCAGTCGATAGGTATGGGAAGGGGGGGGGATTGAACATGTTATTATATTGCACTTCTCATTACATAAATGAATATAGTGGGTATTGCAGTGTACACATGGAATTGGAAGACTACTTTGAATAGTCGCAAGGTGGTTGAGCGTACAATGGTTTAGTTAGGAACATAGATATAGATTCTATGTGTATGTTTATTGCTCTGTCTTGTTTTTTTTTTGCTATGTAGATGTTGATCGAGCCTGGGTATGCCCAATAGGCTCTGTTCTGTTCGGTACTTACATTAAAAATTTAATAAAAATAATTTACAAAAAAAAAAAAATGCCAATGGTCCCAAAAAATGTGTCAAAAAATGTCCGATGTGTCCGCTATAATGTCGCAGTCCAGATAAAAATCGCAGATCGCCGCCATTACTAGTAAAAAAAATAGTAATAAAAATGCTATAAATCTATCCCCAATTTTGTAGACACTATAACTTTTGCGCAAACCAATCAATATACGCTTATTGTGATTTTTTTTTACCAAAAATATGTAGAAGAATACATATCGGCCTAAAGTGAGAAAAAATGTGCTTTTTTTAAAAAAAAAAATGGGGATATTTATTATAGCAAAAAGTACAAAATATTGTGTTTTTTTCAAAATTGTCCCTCTTTTTTTGTTTATAGCACAAAAAATAAAAACTGCAGAGGCAATCAAATACCACCAAAAGAAAGCTCTATTTGTGGTAAAAAAAAGGACGTCAATTTTGTTTGGGTGCAGTTTCGCAGGACTGCCCAATTGTCAGTTAAAGCGACGCAGTGCCGAATTGCAAAAAATGGCTCAGTCATTCAGCAGTCAAATCTTCCGGAGCTGAAGTGGTTAAGAGGAATGGTATACCATGATAAATTAAAAAGTGAAAAATCCATATAATAAATGGATATGAGATCATGAAATATTTTTTGATGTTAGAAAGTAGGGATTGGCCGAACAACCCCCTGTTTGGTTTGCACCAGAACTTTCTAACATCGGGAAAGTTCGGACCCTAATAACAAACCCCATTGAAGTCTATGGGACCCGAAGGTGAAAAATCAAAAGTGCGCATTTTGAAGGCTTACAGCTGTGCTCATAAGTTTACATACCCTGGCAGAATTTATGATTTCTTGGCCATTTTTTAGAGAATATGAGTGATAACACAAAAACATTTCTTTCACTCATGGTTAGCGTTTGACTGAAGAAATTTATTATCAATCGACCGTGTTTACTCTTTTTAAATCATAACGCAACAGAAACTACCCAAATGACCCTGATCAAAAGTTTACATACCCTGGTGATTTTTGCCCGATAACATGCACACAAGTTGATACAAAGGGGTTTGAATGGCTATTAAAGGTAACCATCCTCACCTGTGATGTCCGAGCTATAAAGGCACAGGAAATTTAGTCAAAATTGAAGATGAATGCAGTATGTTATCAAAAAATACTGGAGAAACATTTGCATTCATCAGCTGGGAAGCTGCGCATGGGACATACTTGGACATTCCAATGTGACAATGATCCAAAACACAAGGCCAAGTCGACCTGTCATTGGCTACAGCAAAATAAAGTGAAGGTTCTGGAGTGGCCATCTCAGTCTCCTGACCCCAATATCATTGAGCCACTTTAGGGAGATCTCAAACACGCAGTTCATGCAAGACAGCCCAAGAATTTACAGGAACTAGAGGCTTTTTGCCAAGAGGAATGGGCAGCTTTACCATCTGAGAAGATAAAGAGCCTCATCCACAAATACCACAAAAGACTTCAAGCTGTCATTGATGTTAAAGGGGAAATATACTGTACTGTAAGTTTTTGATTTACCATTCATATTCTCTGAAAAATGACCAAGAAATCATAAATTCTGCCAGTATGTAAACTTATGAGCACACATGTATATACAAGTAATTGGGCATACAATGGTTATGGGGGTCCGGGTACTGCCCTGGGGGACATGCATCAATGAAAAAAAAGTTTGTAAAAAACATAATTTTTAAATGAGCAGTTATTTATTAATGCTTAAAGTGAAAGTATAACAATGAAAAATCCCTTTCAATATAGTGCCTAGGGGGTCCCCTTAGTTCACCTGTAAAGTGGAACATCTGTAATGTGTATAGACAGCTGCTGCAGCAATAATTGCATTTATAAAGCCCAAAAAATGACATTTTCCCTGCAAGCTTTCTTTATTTTGTAAGCAACGGCTTGGGGAGCCAGTCCGTATGATGAGGCCACAATGCAGTGCACAGGAAAAAAGATTAGACATTTTTTGGATAAATTCTGGTGTCTCTACCACAGACTTTGGATTTCTACTTCTGTAACGGTTGCAGAGAAATTGTTCTTTGGGTGTCGGTGGTGCCTTCACACTGTGACTCTATAAAGGTACTCTTGATAAGGGCAAGAATTAGCCTTGCGTGTCAAAAATTGTAATGATATGCACCTGTCAAACAGGTGCGGAAAAATTGGTCTTTAAAGTATTAATTGTGCCCATGAAACCTACACCACGAACATTCTTCCAGATTAAATCAACAACCACAACATTAGGCAGCCTAGAAGTCCTGTAGAGATTCCACATCCCAAAAACACTTAATCAACGACATCGGCATCAGGGGCTTCATAGCTGCTGGTAATCCAGGACTGATTCATTTTGATTAAAGTCAGACGGTCCACAGAGTCTGTGGACAGACGCGTTCTATTATCAGTAACAAAACCTCCAGCAGCACTGAATGCCCGTTCGGAAAGCATGCTGGATGCAGGACAGCCCAGCAGCCCAATAGCATACTAGGCAAGTTCTGGCCACTGGTCTATTCTCAAGCTCTGTTTTTGTCCCTAGATAATTATTTACCATGTGATGCAGATGCTGCCAATGGGATGTGGAAGCTGACAGCCATGGATGACGAGGACTAAAAAAATAGAGAAATGCATCACTTAGGTGGCTGCCTTCTCCACCGCTCCTCTCTTGACCAACAAAAGCTTTAAAACTACCTTTTCCACTGTAACCTACCAGAGTCGGGAAAAGCATCCGATAAACTTCTCTTTAAGGTATTCTCAAGAGATTTCATCTGTAGGCACTCCCTGTGGGGACGGGATGAGTTCTGAGACTTTCCCATCATAATGGTGGTCAAGGAGGGTTGTCAACCAATAGTGATCCTTTTCCTTTACGCCACGTATTCTTGGGTCCTTTTGCAGGCTTTGAAGCATGAGGGAGCCCATGCACCACAAATCTGCAGAGGCATGAGAAGCAGACTCCTTAGGGTCAGTGAGGATTACAGTATTTGGAACTGCCTCCTCCCAGCCACGTACTACTCTAAAGGGTTCTGCGGATGGAAAACCATCTCTTACTCTTTGACGTATGTATTCCTCTGTTTCAATGCCTCTGAAACTGCCAGAATCCTTCTCCTCCTCCTGCTCTCTCTCCTCTTATGTGTTCTGTGGCATAGGAACAATGGTGTCTGCATAAAGTGGGCCTCAAGAGGAAAGGAAGTCCCCCTCTTTGTCTTGCTGCTCTGCCTCGAGTGCCCTGTCCATAACGCCACGCAGATTCTGCTCCAGAAGGAACACAACAGGGATTGTGTCACTGATGCATGCATCACAGCTCACAATCCTTGTGGCTTCCTCAAATGGTGGCAGTACAGTGCATGCATTCTTTTATGAGCAGTCATTGGCGTGGGGAAAAAAAGCCAAGCTGGCCTGAGCCTGTCATTGTGCCATACTCACACAGGTACTCGTTGATGGCCCTCTGCTGCATGTGCAGCCACTGTAGCATTGCCAAAAGTCAAGTTCCTCCTGGTGGGCATTTTACAAATCAGGCGGTTTACGGGCAGGTGGAATTCCCACTGAATTTCAGTCAACAGAGCACTGGCTGGGTATGACCGCCTAAAATGGCTATACACTTTTCTGGCTTGCTTTAGCAGATCTTCCAAACCTGGGTAGCTATTTAGGAAATGCTGCACCACCACATTGAGGACATGTGCTATGCATGGCACATGTGTCAACTTTCCCTGTCTAAGGGTGGACAGGATGTTTGTGCCATTATCACACACCACCATTTATGGCTCCAGCTGGCGTGGCATGAACCACCTCTGGGCCTGTCCCTGCAGAGTAGAGTTGCAAGAATCTTTGCTCCGGTGTGGTTCCTGTCCCCTAGACACACCAGCTGAATCACTGCATGGCACCTTTTAGCCTGACTCATTGAATAGTCCTTTGAATGCTTAGGGGGTACTTGAGGTTCATAGGACAATTCAGCAGAGGAGGGCATGGAGGAGGAGGAGGGGGTAAAGCTGATGAATCTGGCATCATCACCAGCTGTATGGAGACGTGGCACAACAAGCTGCAGCACTGAGCCCTGTCCTGCATCCTTCTGAGTTGCAAGCAGAGTTACCCAGTGTGCTGTGAACAAAATATATCGTCCCTGCCCATGCTTGCTGGGCCATGTGTCAGCAGTAACATGGACTTTGTGGCTGACTGCCTTGCCCAATGATGCCACAACATTGCCTTCCACGTGATGGTAGAGAGATGGAATGGCCTTACGTGAAAAGAAATAGGAACCTGCCATTGTGGTACAGCACATTCTGCAAATTCACGGAGTGGGGCAGAATCCACCAAGTGGAAAGGCAGAAATTGTAGAGCCAGTAGCTTTGACAATTTTGCATTTAGACGCTGGGCATGTGGGTGGCAGGGACTGTATTCTTTTTCCGCTGCAGCAGATGGGGCAGAGAAATTTGCCGGCTATAGTCTACACTCTACAGCTGCCAGTCTGCTGCTGGCAGATGTGCTGTAAGGACCTGAGACACCCTGTACTATACCATCATCCCTGTCAGTGGAGGCTGCTGAGAGGTCATGAGGTGTAGCAGGGACAAACTGAGGTGAGTAAGGAGGAGGGACAGATTTGTGTCCCTTTTGTGTGGCTTTTAGGTGCTCTTGCCAGGGCTGAGTGGTGGGAGGTTACATGCCTTGTCAAGCATGTGCTACCAAAATGGTTGGTGTTTTTGCTATGCTTGATGCACTTGAGACAAAGTTTTCAAATTGCAACAGTGCGATCAGCTGCACATGTACTAAAAAAGGTCCAGACAGCTGAGCTGTGGGAAGTGGGCCGGGATATAACAGCTCCACAATGTGATGGAATAGGGTGGCTGCTCTCTACTCTACCATGATGGCTGCCTCGTTGGGGTTGTGCCTCACCCTCACTTTCCTCCTCTACTCTATCTGGTACCCAAATGCAAATAGCACATTTGAAATGAACTCTGGACCTTTTATCTGCTCCTTGTAAATGGGATAATGAGGGAATAACACACACCTGGCCATGAAACAGCTGAGCAGCCAAATGTCCCATTACTTTTGGCCCCTTAAAAAGTGGGAGGCACATACACAAACTGTTATAATTCCTACACCGTTCACCTGATTTGGATGTAAATACCCTCAAATTAAAGCTGAAAGTCTGCAGTTAAAGCACATCTTGTTCGTTTAATTTCAAATCCATTGTGGTGGTGTATAGAGCCAAAAAGATTAGAATTGTGTCGATGTCCCAATATTTATGGACCTGACTGTATACTGTGTTAAATTTGCAGTAATGCACCGAACTATATGGCGTTAAACTTGCAGTAACGCAATGAAATATATGATGTTAAACTTGCAGTAATGCACAGAAAAAAACTGTGTTAAACAGTCACTACATCAAAAAGAATTGGAATATTCTGAAGCACGACCCCGCTTTGGGCAAGACACTCCCCGATCACCCTAATATTGTTTTCCGGAAACCCCGAGATCTTAGGAGCCTGATAGCCCCGAGTAGGGTAAAAACACATACCAGCAAACCAACTAATAGTTGGACAACAATTTTTGACCAAAAAGGATGCTACAGGTGTGGTATTAAGAACTGTGGCACATGCATGTACATGTGGCATAGGAAAAAAACTGTAGTAGGGAGAGACGGGAGAATTCACCAAATTAAGCAATTCATAAACTGTGGAACCGAGTATGTGATCTACGGTATAGTATGTCCATGTGGGCATTTATACGTAGGCCGTACACAACGTCCAATGCGAGTTAAAATTGGTGAACATAAATGCGGTATCATAAATCTAAGAGACAAATATCCAGTCCCTCGACACTTTGTAGAGGCCCATCAAGGGGACCCCGCAGGCATGAAAGTATTTGGGATTGAGTCTATTGGAAGTGAGCTGGATACAGGAAGGAGACACCAGAGGCTTTGCAAAAGAGAAGCCTTCTGGATCTTCACCCTTGGTAGTCTCGCCCCAGGAGGCCTAAATGAAGACCCAGAACTACATAAAATAGTATAACTCTGGCACTAAGCCACTGTGGAGGGCTAATATTATATTTTATATATTTTTTATATTTTTTACATTTATTCAACTCTATATGCATTCAATTGATTTAATCTATTATTGCTGTGACAGTCATATATTACCTGGTCCTATATATCACTCGTTTCGTAGAGGTTTTAAGGTATTATCATTACATTTCCATTGTCTAAGTCATATCCTACTAGATCTTGCATTCCAATCTATAGATCACATCAATGTAATACTCCTCTTACAGGATATGTCCAAATATAAATAATAATAAAAATAAAAATAAAAATATACATTTACCCTAAGACTAGATCACAGCATATATAGGTCCTCCATGTGGTAGTATATATATATGTGTGTACACCTATATGTATATACACGTGTAATCATATGTTATCTAACTAATTTAATTGATTGATTTTTTTATAATTCTTTCTAACTCTACGTAATCTTATTTTCATCATTATTCAATATTATATTCAATACATCCTAAATATAACCCCCATGTTTATTTCTATTCTATTTATTTATTATCCCTTTCGCTGATGTCTATTAAGTAACCCCTGGGTTACCCGAAATAATGTACGAAACCATTATATGTATTATATATATGAGGTTACAACAAACCTCCCCCCTTTTTTTATTATATTATACTGGCAAAGTACACAGACTTTTGTACTTCTATACGGATTTATTTTTAATAATATTGCTTTTTAAAAAATTCCTGTATGCACATATATGTATATGAAATGGATGTGTATATTTTTATATATATATATATTTTTTTATACAATGTATACTATATGTATTTTATATTACTACTTTTTATTATTATTAATTCTAGTGCATCCCTTGCTGGCTTCTAAATAAATACGTTCTGGATACTGTCACCTTCTAGCTATAATTCTAGACTCAATCCTATAACAGCCCCTGTTTCTCCACCTAGTTTCTATTTAGATTATTATGTCTAGTATTTGGTCATTTAGTTTATCCTCTCCTTCCCTGGTCCTTCCCAAATCCCTTTTTCTTCCCCTCTTTCTAGTGGCACCATAGATCCAATTTATTGTACACATACATCTATATATATTATTTTATCCCCTTTTAGCTTGTAGTTCAGACGGTTTCTGTCCGACTTTGGCCTCTATCTATGCCTACGGCAAAATGGAGACCATTGTTTACCATATTAAGTCAATCACGTGCGCCGAAGGGCGCACGGGATATGACGTCACGACTGCACTTCCGCCCTGTGGACCGCAACCCGGAAGTAAAGGAGCGGCGTGCGTTCCACCAGGTCCTGCAGGACACAGGAACGTGTTACCGGCCAGGACCTGTCAGCAATGGAAGCCCATACAGTCACAGCCCCCACAGAGACACTGTACTTGAGCAAATGAGCTGCCATCCGATCTATACACCACAAGGTATGCTACTTTATTTCTGATCTTAAACCCCTAAGCAATGTTCAATGTCCTCTGATGTATGTAATGTATTGATGAGAGGGGAGATGAGCATATCCTCTGAGATGCCTTGGCTCATCTATATATAACTATTGGCATGGCCTTTTCAGTCTGTCTGTTATGGGATGTTTGTACTTCCGACTACATATACATAAAAAGTAAAAATTAAAAAGTAAAAATTAAAATTAAAATTAAAAATCAAAAACTAAAAACGAATAATTAAAATTAAATATTAGAGCTAGAACTAGGAACTAGAAATTACAAGTATAGCTAAAATCTTATTATACATAACAAGTTTCTTTAATAAACATTTAAAATTAAAAATAAATAAATTAATATACTATGGCCCTTTAATAATGACAACATAGCCAAGACCCACCCTTCCTAGAGGACCGCCCATTAACCAAGGGAGGAGCCTTAGAACCAACCCGACCAGTCTTGTCTAGTTGGACACGTATAAAAAGCCAGCAGGAGACCAACACTATTAAGGCTCTGATGAAGAAGGGTAACCTTCGAAACGCGTTAGCCAGCAGTAGTCCGTACGCCTCCTTCCTGGGACCTGGAAAAACTGCTACCCTGGATTATTTGCCTCTGTGCCATATACTATGCGATTTTTTCTTCGACCTTTGTGAGTAGTTTTTATCTTGTTTTTAATACCGGTTCAATACCGGGCAATTTCACCCCCTTCCTTCCCAGGCTAATTTTTAGTTTTCAGCACTGTCGCATTTTAAACGTCAATTGCGCGGTCATGCGACGTTGTACCCAAAAGAAATTGACGTCCTTTTTTTCACCACAAATAGAGCTTTTTTTTGGTGGTATTTGATCGCCTCTGTGGTTTTTATTTTTTGCGCTATAAACAAAAGAAGAGCGTAAATTTTGAAAAAAACACAATATTTTTTACTTTTTGCTATAATAAATATCCCAATTTTTTTTTTTAAAAACACATTTCTTCCTCAGTTTAGGCCGATACGTATTCTTCTACATATTTTTGGTAAAAAAAATCGCAATAACCGTATATTGATTGGTTTGCGCAAAAGTTATAGCGTCTACAAAATACGGGATAGATTTATGGCATTTTTAAAAAAAAAAAATTTTTTTATTTTTTTTAGCGGCGATCGCGATTTTTTTTGGTGACTGCGACATTATGGTGGACACATCGGACACTTTTGACACATTTTTGGGACCAATCACATTTATACAGCGATCAATGCTATAAAATTGCATTGATTACTGTGTAAATGTGACAGGCAGTGAAGGGGTTAACCACTAGGGGGCGGGGAGGGGTTAATATGTTTCCTAGGGAATGATTCTAACTGAAGGGGGAGGGGATGCACTAGGGGAGGAGACCGATCTGTGTTCCTCCGTTCTGGGAACACAGATCGCTCTCCTCAGAGCTGACAGGCTGTGGATCTGTGTGTTTACACACACAGATCCACATGCCGGCCCGGTTAACGGGCAATCGCGGGTGCCCGGCGGCCATCGCGGCCGCCGGGCACACGCACCGGGTCCCGAGGAACGCGGCAGGCGCGCGCGCGCGCGCCCCCTAGACGGCCGGGAATCCCAGGACGTCATATGACGTCCACCCAGGATGGGAGATCCCATCTGTGGACGTCATATGACTATGGGCAGGTAGGGAAGTGGTTAATAAATCTGTCAAGGATAATGCACTAGGCTGGTGCGCTCTTTTTCTTTCCTTTCATTTAACACTAGGACAATCCCATCCTTAAGAGCAGCAAGGCCGTAATCCATAGTCCTTCTTGAACCCTTGGGACTCTTTAGCCAATACACCTGTGCGCAAGAGTATTTTTGCTTCTTTTCACTACACTCACACTGACTGAACCATCCCTACATTCACAATAATGTAAAGATGAATGGTGGTCGCACTACACTCAAAATTAATGAACTATCCCTATATTGACACTAATGTAGAGATGAATGGTTGCACTACACTCACAATGGCTGAACTATCCCTACATTCACACTAATGTAAAGATGAATGGTCGCACTACACTCGCACTGAACTATCTCTAGATGCAAACTAAACTGATATTCTTCACTGACAATAGAATCAGAATAGCACACTATAGCACACTAATGTCCCGTACACACAATAGGATTTTCCGACAGAAAATGTTTGATAGGAGCTTGTTGTCGGAAATTCCGACAGTGTGTAGGCTTCATCAGTCATTTTGAATTGGAATTTCCGTCACACAAAATTTGAGAGCTGGTTCTCAAATTTTCCGACAACAAAATCCGTTGTCGTAAATTCCGATCGTGTGTACACAATTCCGACGCACAAAGTGCCACGCATGCTCGTAATCAAGCAGAAGAGCAGCACTGGCTATTGAACTTAATTTTTCTTGGCTCTTTGTACGTGTTGTACGTCACTGCGTTCTTGACATTCAGAATTTCCGACCAACTTTGTGTGACCGTGTGTATGCAAGACAGGTTTGAGCCAACATCTGTCGGAAAAAAAAAACCTAGTTAGACTTACTTCTACAAGTCTTTCAGGACAGCACCTGGAGAGAGCATAGCTCCACCCATTTTTCTCAGGAAACACTGCAGGCAGTTTTCTTTAAAGACTGGATGCTTCCACCATGGCCTCAGTTGTTCATAGAGTACCTCCAGCCATGCTGAAGTTAGATAAGCAGAGCATAGCAATAACATCACATTTTATAATACAATTAGGGCGGGTGATCGGTGCTGTCCTGAAAGACTCGTAGAAATACTGTTACCGGTAAGTCTAACCAGGGTTTTTCTCCCTTTGTCTTTCAGGACAGCACCTGGAGATGATAAGAGAGTACTTACTCTAGGGTGGGATCACTGCCTGCAAGACTTTCCTGCCGAACGATTGTTCCGATGCTGATAGCAAGTCCAACCTGTAGTGGCGGGTGAAGGTGGAGAAACTTGTCCACGTGGCAGCTTTACAGATCTGACCCGGAGAAGCCCCTGCTCTTTCCCCCCAGGACGTTGCTACTGCCCTTGTTGAGTGGGCCACTACCCCTGTAGGAGGATCTGCCCCTGAAGCTCTATAGGCTTCACTGATGGCCATTCTCAGCTATCTACCTATAGTGTTTTTGGAAGCACTATACCCTTTACGTGGTCCAGAGAATAGAATAAAGAGTGAATTTGATTTTCTGAACTCTCTTGTGATTTCTAGATAGTGTAGTAAACACCTTCTCACGTCCAGGGTATGGAAAGACTTCTCCTTAGAACTGGATGGGGTAGGGCAAAAGGTAGGTAGAATTATTTCTTGTGCCCTATGAAATGCTGTTGAAACTTTTGGCAGAAAACCCGGGTCAGTTTTTAGCACTACCTGGTCTGGAAATATATAACAGAAAGGTTCTATTATAGATAGAGCTTGCAACTCGCTTACCCTTCTAGCTGATGTAACTGCTACTAAAAGAACTAGCTTGAGCGACCATAATTTAATTGTCGCTTCCTCTGGAGGTTCAAAAGGCCTTTTGATCAAACCTTGTAAAACCAATGATAAGTCCCATTTTGAAAAAAAAATAAAAAGGTATTGGCCTAGCTCTAATGATTTAAAAAATCTAATAATAAGCGGCTCCTGAGATAGCTGTCTCTCAAGGAAAACCGATAAAGCGGCCACTTGGACCTTCAGGGTACTAGCTGCCAACCCCATCTCCATTCCCTCATGGAGGAACTCTAAGACTGAAAGCATTTCCTGTGGTAAGAATTTTTTAGTCGTGCACCAGGAATTAAACTGCTTCCACGTCTTAAAATAAATTGCTCTGGTAACCTTTTTTCGGCTACTTAAAAGGGTTGAGACCAGTTTATCTGATAAGCCTTTTCTTTTTAGGATCTGCTCCTCAGTAACCACCCTGTCTGTCTGAGGTGCTCGATATTGGGATGCTGAAGGGGTCCCTGGGTTAGAAGATCTTTCCGAAGTGGAAGAACCCAGTGAGGTTCCACCGCCATCCTCTGTATAGTTGCAAACCAAGCCCTTTTGGGCCGAAAAGGATCCACTAGAATCATACTCGTGGCCTCTTTTTGTAGCTTCTTTAATACCAAAGGGATCATTTGAAAGGGGGGAAAGGCGTAGCACAAGTGGAAGTTCCACGGTTGTGCCAGCGCATCCAATCCTCTTGCTTGATCTTGCCTGTTTAGTGAAAAATAGGCTTTCACCTTTGTAGTTTTCTGGGATGCGAACAGATCTATTTGAGGAGCTCCCAATTTTTCTGTTAATTTTTGGAATACTTTTGTGTTCAGACTCCACTCTGCTTCTAGTATCCTTTCTCTGCTCAGAAAGTCTGCTACTAGATTCAGATTTCCCTTTAGGTGCACTGCTGTTAGGGACCTTAGGTTGTTTTCTGCCCAGGATAGAATCTGAAGGGACAAGGATAGCAACGCCTTGCTTCTCTTGCCTCCTTGTCTTGTTATATATGCCACTGCTGTGGCGTTGTCCGACAAAACTTGGACATAGTGACCCTGGACTAGTTTCTCGAAAGCCTATAGTCCTAGTAGAATAGCCCTTAGTTCCCCCCAATTGGAGGATCTCCTTGCTTCCCTGTTTGTTCAATTCCCCTGAGCCATCTGTCCTTCCAGGTGGGCGCCCCAACCCCAAGAACTTGCATCCGTTGTTAACCTCCTCTCCAAGGGAAAACACCAGAGCAGGCCCCTGTCCAGGTTTGAGTAGCTCCTCCACCACCAGAGCTTCCTCTGAACTTGAGGGGGCATTTTGATCAATTCTTTCATGGACTCTCCATAGAACCAATTTCTCAGGATTGCCTGCTGGAGATCCCTTGCGTGGAAACATGGCCATTGTACTGCTAGTATTGATGCAGTGAGGAGCCCCAAGACAGACATAGCTGCCCTGATGGAAATTGGCAGGTTTGTCTGAGTCTTTTTTACCGCATTCTGAAGCTTCTCTATCTTTTTGTCGGGGAGAAAGATTCTCTCCTGTATGGAATCAATAGTATATCCCAGGAATTTAATTGTCTGCAATGGAATCATGTTTGATTTTTCCTTGTTTATTATCCAGCCGAGACTCTCCAAGTGTCTCTTTGTCCTTTCCAGATCCTTCTCTAATAGATCCCCTGTCATGGCAAATATTAGAAGATCATCTAAATATGGAACAATCAATATTCCCTCTACGAGTGGGGCTAAGGCCTCTGCTACGATCTTTGTGAATATCCTCGGAGAGGATGACAGCCCGAAAGGAAGAGCTCTGAACTGAAGATGTAGGTTTGAGTCTCCCATCTTGATCGCAAACCTTAGGTGCTTTTGGGATGCTGGTGCTATAGGCACATGGAGATATGCATCTCTCAGGTCTATGGATGGCATAAAACTGTTTGGGGTCAGGAGACCCTTTACTGAAAAGATTGTGTCCATTTTGAATTTCTTGTACCTGATAGATCTGTTGAGGATCTTCAGGTTCAGAATTAATCTGAATTTGCCTGAAGGCTTCTTTACAAGAAATATGTGCGAATAGCACCCCTGTTCTACTTCTTTGGGAGGAACATTTATGATCACCCTCTGTTGAATCAATTCCTGTAGGATTGATGTCATTGCTACAGATTTCTCTGGGTCTCGGGGAGCCTGGGTTACGTAAAAACGAACAGGAGGGGGTTGAGAGAATTCTAGTCTGTAACCCTCTATTATTGTTTTGAGGATAAATGGACTGTCTGTTATCATCTTCCACTGTGAAAAGAAGGTTTGTAACCTTTCCCCCACGGTCGGAGGACAGTCACTGTTTTTTTGTATTTGGGGTAGGGGGGCGAAATAGTACTCCTGACTTGCTCCTCCCTCTCTGAGACCTCCATGGTTTTTTATAACCTGTCTCTTTCGTGTCCAGGGTTTTCCGAAAAGCACAAACATTTTTATTGCCTTGAGGATTCACCTTTTTCTTTATAGGAAAGGCCTTTTTCTTGTCAGCCATTCTTTCAAGTATGGCTTCAAGACCTGGGCCAAAAATCAAATCTCACTCAAAGGGTAGACCGCATAACTTGGTCTTTGAGGCTGTGTCCCTGGGCCATGTCTTAACCCATAAAGCTCTACGAGTTGAGTTTATTAATGCTGAGGATCTGGCTGACATTTTAACTGATTCAGCTGAAGCATCTGCTATGTATCCCACTGCTTTCAGTAGTACAGGCAGTGTATCCAACAGATCCTTACGGGGAGTTCCTGCCTCGATATGGGCTTTCAGCTGTTCCAGCCAGTGCTCCAAGTTCCTAGCTACCACGGTTGAGGCCATGGCTGGCTTCAAATTTGCTAGGATTGAATCCCATGCTTTCCTTAATAGGGAGTCTGCCCTCTTGTCCATGGTATCCTTTAGAATATATACATATATAATACATATCCTCAAATGCAAGGTCAGTGTTCCTTGACACTTGAGAAAAAGCTGCGTCAAGCTTCGTTTTTTTGTTCCAGACTTGGGAGCTATCCTCTTCAAAGGGAAACCTCCATTTGAGGGATCTGGAAAAGAAAGGGGCCTTCTCTGGGTCCATTCATTCCCTTTTTATAGTTTCCGATAGAAACTTATTCACTGGAAATACCCTGTGTTTCACCTCACCAATGCCTTGGAACATTTTATCATGTAATGACAACAGGGTTTTAGCCTCTGTGATGTTTAGAGTTGTGTGGATAGTCTTCAAAAGGTCATCCACCTCCTCTAGGGATAATTTGTACTGAGAAGAAGAAGAAGACTCTTTCTCTTCATCCGCTTCTTCCTCAGAGTCTGGAAAAACACTACGTTCTTCCTCCTCTGAGTCACTGCCCCCTCTGGATTCAGAAACAGATGAATGAGAACGGGGTACTGTGCTGCTACCTGCAGCTGGGCGTCTATCAAGATAAGACCTGAATGTCTCAAATGTACAGTACCTGACCACGAGATTGTGTTTCCAGCGCAATCCCATCGCTCTGGTTCTCGGCGACAGGGTACTGTGCATGTCGCGCTGGCTCGCTGATCAGGAAAGGAAAACTTTTTTTCCTTTTGCGATGAGCGACAGGCAGTGCTGACAGGTGTCTGGTATGAATCATTAGGGGGAAATTTTAAATGAAAAAAACTGGCGTGGGTTCCCCCCTAGGGGCATACAAGGCCCTTAGGTCTGGTACGGATTGTAAGGGGAACCCCCTACACCGAAAAATCGGCGTGGAGGTCCCCCCAAAATCCATACCAGACCCTGATCCGAGAACGCAGCCCAGTCGGTCAGGAAAGGGGGTGGGGACAAGCGAGCGCCCCCCCCCCCCCCCCCTGAGCTGTACCAGGCCGCATGCCCTCAACATGGGGGGGTGGGCGCTTGTTGCGGCAAAAGAGCAGAAGATAGCTGAGGAGCCCGGCAGAAGGAAGAAGGCACCGGAGAAGAACCAGAGAGTGTGGAGACGACACTGGAGAGAGGGAGAAGAGGCCTGAGAGACCCCCGAAGTTGGCAGAAGACCCCCCAAGTCGGAAGAAGACCCCCGAAGTTGGAAGAAGACCCCTGGAGCTGCCTAATAAATTACTTTTAAAACCTGTGTAGTGTGTTTTTTTTTATTGACACTTTTTTTCCAACCAACCAACGGCCAGGGTTGTCGGAAAGAGGCCCTTGTCCTCATCAACATGGGACAAGGTGCTTTGGGGTGGGGGGCCTGCAGGGACGCCCCCCTCCCCCAAAGTACCCACCCCCCCATGTTGAGGGCATGCGGCTTGGTACGGCTCAGGAGGGGGGGCGTTCGCTCATCCCCACCCCCTTTCCTGACCGGCTGGGCTGCATGCTCGGATAAGGGTCTGGTATGGATTTTGGGGGGGACCCCCACGCCGATTTTTTGGCATAGGGGGTTCCCCTTACAATCCGTACCAGACCTAAGGGCCTGGTACACCCCTGGGGGGGAACCCACGCCATTTTTTTCATTTAAAATTTGGCACGGCGTTCCCCCTCATGATTCATACCAGACACCTGTCAGCACTGCCTGTCGCTCATCGCAAAAGGAAAAAAAGTTTTCCTTTCCCGATCAGCGAGCCAGCTCGGTGCTGGCTCCCGCGACGGGGCTCGCAGGTGTCAAATCTAGCTGATAAATGCGGTGAGATTGACACAATATCAAGGTCACCTACTATATCCGCCAATTCTTTTTAGAAGGAATTCAATAATTCTCCTTGCTGAGATGCAGGTGTAGTAGGAGTGGTTTCCTCCTTAACTAAGTCTGCAATGCAGGACCTGCATAATACTTTTGTCCAAGACTCTCTTAGTACGTTTTTGCATGACGAACATGCTAACACTTTAACCCCTCTTTTTGATTCCCCCACAGATTCACTTTACAAATAAATGAACACACATACTTCCTGATCTCAACATACAGGAAGAGTGTTGCAGGCTCCTAAATTCCCAAGAATTTAAAGAGGGGAAATAACACATGCCCATAGAGTAAAGAGACAGAGACCATTGTCCCTGCTTACCTGGGCCTGGCTGACTTGCGTGGCTCCTGCTCCTGCCACCGCCGTTTGTTCCTCCTCCATGCTGCAAGGATTCACAATGGCATTTGGTACTTTTAATTTCAAATTTCCCGTTTCGCTCGCCGATGCGAGGGCCGGAAATGATGTCAGCTGGAAGAGGCCATCCCCTCCTCCTGTGTTCCAGCGGCCGGAACCGGAAGCCGCGTCTCGCCGCTAGAAGTCCCGCCCCCAGCTGTAATGACGCACTCTCCACCGGAACCCGGAAAGGCTGAGGCTTTGGGGATGAAGGAGACGCCATTCCTCCTTAGCCTAGCTGCCAGTCTAAAGGAGCGGGGAACCCCAGCAGTCTGACCCTCGCCAGGTATGAAGAGGAGAGGATGCCGGAGCATCCACCTCAGGTAAGGGAGGAAGCTGGGCTGGCCTGCAGACAAATGAAAACAAAACCGGTATGCCCCATACCCTCCCCACCTGGAGAAAGCGTAGCACACTCCTGGCTCCCTGCAGCACTTCCACCATGGTGGAGGAAACACTACAACTGAGGCCATGGTGGAAGCGTCCGGTCTTTAAAGAAAACTGACTGCAGTGTTTCCTGGGAAAAGTTGGTGGAGCTGCGCTCTCTCCAGGTGCTGTCCTGAAAGATGAAGGGAGAAACATGGATTTTGTTATTGGAAAATCCTATCATGTGTACAGGGCATTACTGTATAAGAGCACCGAACAGAGCCCTGTTCTATATCTCTCCACGTCACTATCACACTACAAATGGCCGCTATAGAAATAATACTTTTATAGTGTGGGGCGGGATTAAGAGCAATGAGCCATGATTGGATACAGTCATTATGACAGCATCCAATCATGTCTCTGACAGTACTTTGTGCCCTGATTGGGTGAAGCTTTAATTGCTTCAGCCAATCAGGGCTTGCAATGCACTCTGCTGCAGCGCAGTGCATTGTAGTCGTTTGGCGGGCCGAACAAACGGTCGAACGACCCCATAATTTGGTTGTTCAGAGAACTTCCCAACAGCCAATGTTCACCCCAAACTCATGCTCAGATCAAACCATTCACTCATCCTTATTAGAAAGTACACTTGAAAGGGTAAAGGTTCAAGAGTCATGTTTTTTGCACGTTGTTTTTATATCTAACCATTAGTTTTGAGGATGGAAGTTTAATTGTTTTAGGAAACCTTTTAAATCTGGTTTTAAGAATGCTGAATTATGAATGGAGCAGGAAAGGCGCCTCTAAGTGTAGACGTTTAAACATACTTGTTAAAGCAATTCATACAGTTGGCAACTCACGTTTAACTAGTAAAAAGCAGGCATATCAAAGAAATGTATGTGGGGGAGCTGTCAGCGAAATCTGTCACCCGAAAATGCCAGCAGCAGCCATGGAATTCTGTCCTGGTTCCTGGAGGTGGCTGTGCGTTGGTAGGAATCTGGTCCGAGGGCTAGAGTGCGCATGGAGCATACGCATCCTCGGAAACGCATCACAGTGAGCCCAGTGATGTCATCACGCCCTACGCCACACTCCATGCACGCTCCAGCCCTCGGTCCGGAGTCCTTCCATTTCATGGCCACCTCCAGGAACCAGGACAGAATACCAAGGCTAACGCCGGCGTTTTCAGATGACAGTCTTTACTGATGGCTTCCCCACAGACACTTCTTTGATATGCTCCCTTTTTACTGGTAAACGTGAGTTGCCAACAGCATTGCTTTATTTAATGAATATGTTTTAACGTCTTCACTCAGAGGCGCCTCTCCCTCTCTATTCATAGCTCCACTTGGATCACGCTTCAGCTCCGGCTGAAAGGATGCCATTTCTAGAAGACTATTTCCCTGCTCCTTTCACATGGACTTTTCTCATTTATCACTCTGGGGTTCATTTACTAAGAATAAGGAGAAGCAATAGATGTTAGACTCTTAATTGCACCTAAATGAAACAACTAAGTCTTTGACGTGGAGAACGGAGAAACACCATCAAATAGGTGAACGCCTATTAGTAAATGTCAAGTCAGGATAGTCACTTTTTCATAATAGAAAATGCTAAACGTGGTCCCTAGAGAGCATAGGACTGCAGGAATTAGCCAAGATCCCATTTGTGTGTAAAAAGAAACATTTGGCAAGTGTGATTTTTTCTTTGGCTACTTTTGATACTAAAGTTATTAATTTTCTTTCCTGTTTTGTAGTGCTTTTGTACATTTTCTGCAAACTAATGCATTTTATAATGAATGTTACAGAGTAATGCATACTTTTTATAATGTTAAATATATCCATAAAAATTATAGTTACAGTATATCTCTAGTATACGACAAACAATTTTCATGTCTAATTTGAATTTTATTAGAATATCTACTTTTAATTATATATCTTAATTCTTGAATCATGTTACTACTATTTATTCTAGCTAAAGCTATGGCAGAAGAGTCCTGTGTGTTTTCCAAATATGCATGTGGTACAGAAAGCTGTGGCTGGTGTAGACATTCTAAATGATGTCTCTCAATGCTATATCAAAACCAACTATAGCTTTAACCACATCTATCTTACCTGAACAGAAATTTCCCCTTCTTGATGTGGTTAAAGCTATAGATTGGTGTGGCGGGGATTGGTGGACAGTGTGTTCAAAATGGAAAAAAAAAGTAAAGTTTTTTTACTGAAATATATTTTTATATATATTCAGTGTCACCATAATAACTATTCTGGATAGGGAGTCCAGATTGGTGATATAATAAAATCGTTTGTACTATCAACACTTTGAACTGTCATGCATGAGTATCATTCATGACAGTTGTGATTAGCTTTAACCAATTACAGATCGGTAGTAATCACATGGTACAGGGTGCTGTGATAGGCCCAGGTACCATGTGATAGATGTGGGCCAATCACAGCTCACTAGTATAGGAAGCAAAGCTGTTATAAATTAGATTAATTCATAACAGCTTTGTAGACATTGTGATCGCACAGCGGCCACATAAGCCCAGGGCTACTCAAACGGTACCATGAGCCACAATCCACGACACCCTTAGCCCAAGTAGGCACCATTACATAAATGTACATGATTGTGTCTGCCCGTGCCACCCCCCCAGTATATGTACTGTGGCGGCACAGCGAGTCTGTGTGTGTATATATTATATATACATACATACACACACAGTATCTCACGAAAGTGAGTAAACCCCTCACATTTTTGTAGATATTTTATTATATCTTTTCATGTGACAACACTAAAGAAATTACACTTTGCTACAACAGCGTATAACAGTATAAGGCTCTGTTTCCACTACTATGAGTTGTTGTGCGACTTGACACATGTGAAGTCACATGACAAGTCAAAATCCATGTATTTCAATGGTCTCCGTTCTAATTGGTGCGACTCAAGTCGCAGCGACTCCAGAAAAGGTTTTTGCACTACTTTGTTCCGACTTCGGTGTGACTCGTTCTCACATGGTTCTCACTGATCGCATGACATCGCATCAAAAATTGCATTGCAAAGTCGCACTGTAAATTGCGCAACTTTGGAGTTGAAATTGTGGAAACCTAGCCTAAATTTGCTGCCTCCTCAAAATAACTCAACACACAGCCATTAATGCATTTTACCGTGATTTTGCACAGGTCAAAAGGTCACCAATATAAAAAGCAGAAAAACGCCTGTAATCTGCCCAAAAAGAAGCTCATGTACTTTTTTGAGCTTCAGGCGTTTTGCTTTAGGCTACAAAATGCTCAGATGTGAACTTGGGACTGCAAAGTCGGATGCCAAGTCGTACCCCATGATTTCCAATGAGTACCATTCATATCTGTGTGATTTCAAGTCGCACCAATTTCAAAGTAGTCTCTGTACTACTTTGGTCTGACATTGATGCGAGTTGACTTTGAAGTCGCGGTAGTGTGAAAGGGGCCTAAATTAATGGGATTTTGCTTGTTGGGCGTTTTTCAGGCATTTTATGAGCTGAAAACACTCAGGTGTGAATGCAGCCTAAACCACTGGCAACAAAAGTGTGTCTAAACACAGAGATGCAAATAGATTTTCTTTTGTGTGCAATAGATTTATTCGGAAACAATTTGACTTATTTTACAAATTGATTGATGTTCTTGGGATTGCAACAAAGGCCCAGATTGACATGAACAAAACATATGTGAGATGTGGGACTTTAAAGGTGCGAATCATTAAAGACGACAAAATATAAAAGAAAAAATATATACAAATTTTATTAAATGAACAACATCAGTAAAAACAGTATATACAGTACAGTCATAGCCATTGATGTGTGTAAGGCATCCTATTATTGACAATGATTTACTGTAGTTACGTTCATGTTTTCTACATGTTTCGCCATATGGCTTCTTCAGGAAAGAACGTGAAGATTCGTTAAATATCGAAAACTATGATTCGACAACTTTAATTGTGCAATAGAAATATAAAAAGTACAAATTAATACAACAGATATGAGCAAATTGTATCTGAAAGGCAAAAGACATTCCCTAAACAAAAGCCAAAGGGCCCTACTGCATATTGTGAGTCTAGAGGCCCGGACAAAATTGGATTTAAATGAGAAATGAAATCCGTCAGAATATTGCATCCATGATCCACGATCCCCCAAATATTGCTAGGTTGCTAGGTCACCCGTAGGGAGGGTGAATAGTAATATAGTATAACCAAGTTTGTATAAGTATTCTGCCAATGAAAATAAATATATATTATATTAATACACCATATCAAGTTATGGAGTGAAGTAATTTAAAAATAAATTCCATGGCAAGGGCATATCCATAGTTTAAACTCACTTGGGGATAAAATATCTGGAGATATAGATTACTGAACTGGAAGCCTCTACCATCCAAAGGAAGACAGAAATTGCATCACAAGGAGAGTCACCAAAAGAATACTGAAGAAGAAAAAAGAGTAACCTTAGCATGTAATGTTGATAACACAGTAAGTTCATTTGGGGCCAATGGTCGCAATCAGGGCCACTGTTAGAAATCATGGGGCCCCGTACAGCATACCTGACTGGGCCCCTTGGTCCCGACAACAACCCCACCCCTGGCTCCGCCCCTGACCCCATGCGGTCACAAAATCTGGGGGAATGGTGGCAGGAGCTGAAACATGTAACATGTTCCAAGAGGTGAACCTTTAATAACCATTATTTTTCTAAACTTTTTACACTATCATAAAGCAGCAGAGATGTCTACCGTATATACTCGAGTATAAGCCGCCAGAGTCAGTTTGGAAAACGTCATTCTCTTCTCCAGAAAAGTGCTTGACATTTTCTGAACCGAATTTGGGGCCCAGTATCTCAGGGCCACTTGATGCTAGGAACCCCAAATCTAGTGTGCAAACCCTGTGGAACTAGCACTACAACATATCCAAAGCTGGGGTTTCTAGCACCAAGAGGCCCAGAGATACGGGGCCCCAAATTCGGTTCAGAAAATGTATTTCTCTGCTGCAGAAAAGGGCTTGACATTTTCCGAACTGAATTTGGGGCCCAGTATCTCATGGCTACTTGGTTCCAGGAACCACAGCTTTGGATATGTTGTAGTGCTATTTCCACTGGGTTTGCACACCAAATTTGGGGTTCCTAGTACCAAGTGGCCCCGAGATACGGGGCCCCAAAGTCGGTCAACTGTGTCCATCTGCAGCAATGTCATTTCAGGACCCTTTGGGTCCAGAGACCCCAAATTTTGGCTGCAGCTAGGGGGCATCTAGGAACCCTTAACTACCGAGTTTGAAGTTCGGGGGACCTATGGCTGCAAATGGGCACAGTGAGGCATGCAAATGGACACAGTGAGGCTGCAAATGGGCATTGTTGACCCTCTTTTCCACTTACAGTAGCTGCGCATTTCTCACCCTAGGCTTATACTCGAGTCAATAAGTTTTCCCAGTTTTTTGTGGTAAAGTTAGTTGCCTCGGCTTATATTTGGGTCGACGTATACTCGAGTATATGCGGTAATTTTAGAACTTTTTTGACAACAACTAATTAGCTGGGATGAGCTCAGGTGTGTTCGGATCATAGTCCAAACCCACCTTAGCTTTACCACCAGGAAGCTTTACAGCACCCCACCAATCATAACTGGGGCTGAATGGGAGAGATGTCAGTGTTTTGACATCTATGCCCATTGAGTTTGTGTCCGCATACACCACAGACTTGTGTCCATTTACATCAGGCTACCTCTGATCTGTCACATTTAGGTCTGGAAAAGTAGAAAAGAATGTTCTTTTCCATTTATTTATTTTTTTACCTGAATGCCCACAAGTCAATTCATATCTGGACTCCTGTAGACCTACATGGAGCTTTCAATCAGGTCCACATCAGTGGCAGCTGGTGCTCAAAATTTTTTGGGGGGCGCAAACAAACTGAAAAATTCAGAAAAAAAAAACATATAAAAAGTTAATAAAGCGCTACCATCAACCTTAATATAGCACAGTGATCCAATAAATAAAGAGTAAATAAACTAATCATATATATATGTCCAGTAAACCACACTAATTATACATTAATTACTGTTCTTCCAAAATGCTTGTAGATTTCTGGAGATGCTGGAAAAAAGTACTGAAAAAATACCACTCATTTATAAGATAAAACACAGTAGGACAAGGATACCCAAATGATCAGGTGTGTAGTCTCTGATGATGTTCACATGTAGTGGATTGCTTTCAAACCTTCATTGCTTTCAATCCTTTATAGATCGATATTGCTCAAACAAAAGAAAGGACATACCTCATTGCACAAATAAATAAACTAAGAATGGAATGTGGTTAATAAAACACAATTGCACTCACACATGCCCCGCAATAAGATTGCATTCAAGGTCAGTTGCATATATTCAGAGACAATCTCCTCACTTGGCTGTTACTGCTCACACAACACTGGGGTTATTGGCTCCTCCTATGCGTTACATCACTGGCACGTGACTTTTCCAAGGTATTTCAATGTTTTTCAAGGAACCTTAAAAAAGTCACGTGCCAGTGATGTAACGCGTAGGAGGAGCCAGTAACCCCAGTGCTGTGTGAGCAGTAACAGCCAAGTAAGGAGATATATGCATATATATATGTCTCTGAATATATGCAACTGATCTTCTTGAATGCATTCTTATTGCGGGGCATGTGTGAGTGCAATTGTGTTTTATTACCCATACGTCGTTCTTAGTTTATTTATTTGCGCAATGAGGTATGTCCTTTCTTTTGTTTGAGCAATATCGATCTATGAAGGATTGAAAGCAATGAAGGATTGAAAGCAATCCACCACATGTGAACATCATCAGAGACTACACACCTGATCATTTGGGTATCCTTGTCCTTCTGTGTTTTATCTTATAAATGAGTGGTATTTGACTTTTTCCCAGGATCTCCAGAAATCTACAAGCATTTTGGAAGAACAGTAATTTAATTTATATTTAGTGTGGTTTACTGGATATATATAGGAAGGCCTGTATACTGGCCTGAAATTATGAGAGGAGCCCGGAGGGTATTTAACCAGACCACCCACGATGGTCTGTGTCGGTTCCAATGCGCGGTACCACGTCACCAGGCCTACTTTCCTAAATTCGCCGCACGTTTGTGAGTTCCTGCTCTCGAGATTCAGCGTGTCGCAGTTCCCCGTTCACAGTTCCCGACCGTTACGCTCGCTGTCGCAGGTAGGAGCTATTGTTACCATTTTATAGAGATCAAATCGTTATGTTACCCATACGGAGTCACTTACGGATCAAGTCGCATTAGCGGTGCACGGTCCCAAAACCTTTGTTCCACATATCACCCCCCCTACTAACAATACACCTCTTACGATACCCCCACTTCATCTAAACTGACTCTCTACACCTCTTTTTTTTTTTAATAATCACAATTTTTATTTCATTTATATGTTTACACCAGTTATACAACATACTATACCCCTTCATTCAACCCAAAAAACAAAGACACCAAATTACATCATTCCACAATTACCCCTCTTATCCCAACATCCGTAATTTACATATTAACCACTTAAGGACAAGCCTCGTTTTGGATTTTAGGTGTTTACATGTTTAAAACAGTTTTTTTTGCTAGAAAATTACTTAGAACCCCCAAACATTATATATGGTTTTTCTTCTAATATCCTACAGAATAAAATGGCAGTCATTGCAATACTTTTTTTTGCACCGTATTTGCGCAGCGGTCTTAAAAGCGCACTTTTTTTGGAAAAAATTAACTTTTTTGAATTAAAAAATAAGACAACAGTAAAGTTAGCCCAATTTTTTTTTTATATTGTGAAATATAATGTTACACCAAGTAAATTGATACCCAACATGTCACGCTTGAAAATTGCGCCCGCTCGTGGAATGGCGTCAAACTTTTACCCTCAAAAATCTCCATAGGCGACGTTTAAAAAATTCTACAGGTTGCATATTTTGTGGTACAGAGGAGGTCTAGGGCTAGAATTATTGCTCTCGCTCTACCGGTCGCGGTGATACCTCACATGTGTGGTTTGACCACCGTTTTCATATGCGGGCGCTACTCGCGTATGCGTTCGCTTCTGCGCGCAAGCTCGTCGGGACAGGGGGGTTTTAAACATTTTTTTTTTTAATTTGTATTATTTATTTTACAATATTTTATTTATTTTTACACTGTTTTTTTTAAAAAAATGGTGTCACTTTTATTCCTATTACAAGGAATGTAAACATCCCTTGTAATAGAAAAAAGCATGGCAGGACCTCTTAAACATGAGATCTGGGGTCAAAAAACCTCAGATCTCATATTTACACTAAAATGCAATAAAAAAAAAAAAAAAAAAAAGTCATTTAGAAAAATGACATTTTAAAAAATGTGCCTTTAAGAGGCGTGAACGGAAGTGACGTATTGACGCTGCTTCCACCCAGCAGTGTATTGGAGACGAGTGAGCGACATCTTAGCCTCACTCGTCTCCAGACACACCACACAGAAGGACGCGATCGCCTCTGCCGATGGCTCCGGTAAGCGGCGGAGGGCACCGGATCGCGGCGGGAGGGGGGCCCCTCTCCCGCCACCGATAAAAGTGATCTCGTGGCGAATCCGCCGCAGGGACCACTTTTATCTGAAAGCCGGCCGCCGCACGAAAGCTGCTGCCATAACAACGATATCCCCGTTCAAAGTTTGGACGTACATCGTCGTGCGGCGGTCTTGAAGTGGTTAATAAACTAACAACCCCAAAACAAACAAAAAAAAAGAAAAAGAGGAAGGATTTCCTCTTCCTCCTCCTCTTTCCTCCTTTCTCCCTCCCCACCATTATTCTCTCCTACCCTTTCCCTCAATCTGTGATTCATCCCCCCCCTCACTCCTCAATATTAATTTACTCCAGTTCCTTCCCCCCATGTGCGTGCGTAGTTTAAATAAAAACTAAGAAGTGAGTTTCCCCCTTGTTCTAATTCCCTGTCATAAATTACTGTTGATTCATTAATTATTAAGTTGTGCATGTGTAAAAAAAAAAAAAAAAAAAAAGATTTCCTTTTCTTTTCCTTCTTTTTTCCCTTTGAATAGTGAAAAGGGGGAGACACTTTCCTCTTCCCCTCTGAATTCATAGTGCTTGTGAATTTAATTTTTAATTAGTGTGTAAATAATGAGGGAGAGAAAGAGAGAAAAAAAAAAAAACATTTTAGTCCCTCCCCTTCTCTCTTTCTCTCTTTTTTCTGTTAAACTCATTTAAACTTGCATCCGCAAAAATCCTTGTGCCCTGTGCGATAACTAGTGAGAGGGGAAAGACACTCTCCTCTTCCCCTCTTCACTCGTGGTGTTTGTGAATTAATCTGTTATTTACTCCTTTATTAAATAATGGAAAAAAAAAAGAAACCCCCCCCCCCCACAAAACATATAATCATATATTATCTTACCCCCCGCCCTCTTTACACTTTTACACTTAATTAGCATAAGAGAAGTCATATCCTTGTCAAAAGAAGTTTATTGAGTATACAATGTTATAAAGATACATAAAGATACATAAAGTAAGTTTACAAGGATCTATAAAGTAAGCTCATTGTTTTACAGTAGGGTTTATATAGGTAAATATCATGAAATTTCAAATATTAAACATTGGGTTCACGTAAACCTAAATTAAAGATATATATCATTTCCTTAGTTACTTTTGTAGGTATTTAAATGATTTATACCTACTATACATATTGTTTACAAGTAGAGTGTATATAGGTCAAATAAATTCTGATAATGAGCTTTAATCGTAGGGTGGAGAAAAGGAAAGAGAAAGAAGAAAAAGGGTTGAAAGGTAGAGGTATGGTCCACAAGGTTGTCCCGCTCGTCAGTTTATTATTCTTTTTAGTTCTGTTTGAAGCCTTAGAATGGGTGTCTCTGTAAGTCATTTAATCTGTTACCATGGCAACAGGACAGAGTCATTGAAATTTGACAGGAACTGTTGTTTTATCCAAGGATGCCAAAGTTTTTCAAATTTTGGAATTTGATTTTGATCGATGGCTACCATCTTAGCATGGGACATTGTATTATTCATTCTGTGAATTGTTTCTGCTAGTACCAATGTAGGAGATTTCCATGCCTTGGCCACTGTTTGTTTTGCAGCCGTTATTAGTTGGATCATAAGTTTGAATTGAGAGAGTGTTAACCATTCCGGTTTTAGATTAAGTAAAGTTAAATATGGATCTGGTTGTATTATTTTTTTAAATATTTTAGATGCAATCACGAAGACTTCCTTCCAGAAGGTTTGGATTACTGGGCACGTCCACCATATGTGTAAATATGTGCCTATTTCTGGGCATCCTCGAAAACAAAGAGTTGAGGTATTAGGTGAATATTTTGCCACTCTAGCGGGTACAAGGTACCAGCGAGTTAGGACTTTATAATTTGTCTCCAGTGCCAAGATGTTGGGTGAAGATGACTTAGATGTGAGCCATATATTAGACCAGTCCGTGTCTTCTAAAGTTCGTCCCAGGTCCTCCTCCCACCTCTGAACGTAAGAGGGTCTATTAGGTTTGCTACTCCATATAATTGATTATAAAGTGATGAAATTGTACCTTTAGCAAATGGATCTTTTGTATAGATTGATTCAAAAATGGATAATTGGGATAATGGTGTATCCCCCTTTAGGAATGGTGTATAGAAATTTTTGATTTGGAGATATCTAAATATCTCAGCGTTTGGTAGATCATATTTTTCTCTAAGCGATGGGAATGAAAGGAATGATTTAGATGCTATGAAGTCATTTAGTGTCTGAATGCCTGATGTTGTCCAAGCTTTAAAAGAATTTGGGTAGATCCATGCCGGATAAAAGGCCGGATTTCTGATAAAAGAAAGGAGAGGATTGTGTGGAGATTGTAACTGATATTTGGTTTTTAGTTTATCCCAGAGAGATAAGAAGTGTTTAGTTATGGGATTATGAATTTTAAAGCGGTCTTTAGGATCAAGCCATAATAAATTTGATATTAATAGAGGGTCATTTTCTGAAGCCTCTATAAATACCCATAATGGGATTTCCTGTTTTGCATGGTATTTGGACAGACTGGCCAAATGTGCTGCTCTGTAGTAGTTAGTAAAATTAGGGTATCCCAGGCCTCCTTTATTTTTGGGAAGATGTAGTGTGTGTATAGGTATACGTGGTTTAGAAGATCCCCATATAAACAAAGTTGCTCTTTTTTGTACTATTCTCAAAAAATAGGAAGGAATTGGAATAGGGAGGACTCTGAATAGATAAAGCAATTTGGGTAGAATAGTCATTTTGATTGCATTAATCTTCCCTATCCAGGATAAAGGAAGTTGCGACCATTGTTTTATTAGATTTGTGATCTGTCTTAATACAGGAGGATAATTGGTTGAGAATAAGTCAGAATGAGATGCTGTTAAATGAATTCCAAGATATGGGATTGATTTTTCTGCCCATGTGAATGGGAGTGCAGCCCTAGCCGGGATCAATTCCATGTTTGTGAGTGAAATATTAAGCACTAGGCATTTCTTAGGATTAATCATAAGGCCGGATAGGGCTGCAAATCCATCAAGAGCTGGTATTAAGTTAGGACCAGAGACCTGTGGTGATGATAGAAAAAGTAATATATCATCTGCAAATATACATAATTTGTGTGTAATACCTCCTACTTCAATGCCAGTTATAGTTTGGTTTGTTCTGATGTATTGGGCCATGGGTTCGAGTATAAGGGCAAATAATAAGGGAGATAATGGGCAACCCTGTCGGGTACCTCTTTCGATATTAAAGGCTTCAGATTTGTATCCAGCATATTTTATATAGGCTTTGGGTTTATTATATAATGCTTTGATCCATGTTAAAAAGTGGGGTCCAAAACCCCATTTTTGTAATGAATATTGCATATATTGCCAGGATACTGTGTCAAATGCCCTCTTAATATCGAGAGATAGAAAACATAAAGGGATTTTCCGTTTTTTAGCAATATGTGCCAATAACACTGCCCTGCGTATATTATCGCCTGCCTGTCTATTTGGCATGAAGCCTACTTGATCTCTATGTATTAATTTTCCTATAATGCTATTGAGGCGTTTTGCTATTATTTTTGCTAATAATTTAATATCGAGGTTTAACAGAGAGATAGGCCGATAATTCACACAGGAAGTATCATCAGAAAGGGGTTTTGGGATCATACAAACAATTGCCATTAGTGTTTCTTGCCGAAAGAATGTCCATCTAGAAGTTTGTTAAAAGTTTCAGTGAGAATGGGAGAGAGTATTTCTGAGAATGTTTTATAGTATAAAGCCGAGTAGCCGTCTGGGCCTGGTCTTTTGTTAAGTTTTAGGTCTTTTACGGCGTTAGCAACTTCATCTATAGTTATAGGCTCATCCAAACTGCTTTTTTGATTCTGAGATAACTCAGGTAAGGTTATTTTTGAGAAGAAGGATTCAGCTTCTGTAGGATTAAATTCATTGTTTGTCTTGTATAAAGTTGCGAGATGTGAGTGAAATTTATGGACTATTTTAACTGGATTACAAGTGTAAACATTTTTTGATAATTTCAAACGTATTGGTTTGAAAGATTTGTTAGTTGAATTTAATGCCCGAGCCAAATATGTACCTGGTTTGTTTGTATTCATGTAGCAATTGTGTTTGGAGCGTTTGAGGGATTTATCAACTGACTCAGTGAGAAATAGATCGTATTCCAATCTAGATTTTTCCAGATGAGATTTTGTACTCTGAGATGGATTATCTTGAAATGATATGTAGGCTGCATTAAAATTGAGTTCTAGTTTTTTTGCTAGATTTTTGCGTTCCCGTTTAAATAGTGCCATTTGTCTTTGTATTGTACCACGCAAGACAGGCTTATGAGCTTCCCACAGTGTTATTGGGGAGATGTCTGTTGTATTATTAATTGATATGTATTCCTTTAAAGCTTGTTCAATGGCCATCTGATGTGGTGGTTGTTTGAGCATTATGTCCGGTAAGTACCACGTTGGGTCATGCGCTTTTGGTATGGCTGAGGCTATAGTAGTGTATACTGCATTATGGTCAGACCACGGAATCGGAATTATATCTGATGCAATAATTTCTGGTATCATTCCTATTGTTAGAAAAATATGATCTATTCTGGTGAAGGTTTGATAAGGGTGCGAGAAATAAGTGACTTTCTTTTTCATTGGGTTACTTTCTCTCCATGAATCTACCAGATTGTATTTGGAAAGAAGTTGAGAAAAAGGTATAGAAAAACGAAAAAAGTACTCTTGCGCACTGGTGTGTTAGCTAAAAAAGTTCAAGAAGGACTATGGACTTCGGCTTTGCTGCTCTCGAAGGATGGGATTATCCTAATAGTGAAAAACAAAGAAAGAAACAAGAGAGCGCACCAGCCTAGCGCATTATCCTTAGCAAGTTTAATGAATTGAAAACAAGGTAAAAAGCTACTCACAAAAGTCGCAGGTAAAATTGCATATCGAACGCACAAAGGCAATAGTTCCAGTGGTAGGCAGCTGTCCAGGTCCCAAGAGGGAGGCACACGGACCGCCGCTGGCTTACGCGTTTCAAAGGTTTGACCTTCTTCCTCAGAGCCTTAGTGGTGGCAGTCTCCTGCCGACTTTTTAAATACACATGTTAGGCTGAAGCAGACTGATCAGGTTGGTATCGGGACTCCTCCCTTAATTGATGGGCGGTCCTCTGGGGGAGGAAGGGAAGGGGGGGTTGTGTGTTATGGATCTTGGCTAGGTGAACATTGTTGAAGGGCCATACCATATTGATTTATTGATTTCATTTAATAATTAATTGGTGTACTTCCATATCCATTAATGTTATCGCTAGTACAATTAGTCTAACACAAGATGGAGGCCACTGTTTACTCTATTGAGTCACATCCCAGGCGCCGTATGGCGCACGGGATGTGACATCACGACCGCACTTCCGCCCTGTGGACCGCAACCCGGAAGTTAATCGGCGGCGTGCGTTCCACCCAGTTCCATGGGGTACAGAGCGAACGTGTCAGCAATGGCAGCCCACACAGACACAGCCCCTGCAGAAGACAAACGCACTCAAGCAGAGGAGATGGCATTAGATCTACAGATGATAAGGTACACACCCCCCTTTCTCATATTCCTAACCCTCTGATCACTGCACATTACTCTGTATCATCTATGTGATATAAGAATGCAAGGGTAAAAGAGCAAATTGTGTATGGGTAACTACTGGTACGACCCTATCAGCTCACCCATTATGTGTTAGACTAATTGTACTAGCGATAACATTAATGGATATGGAAGTACACCAATTAATTATTAAATGAAATCAATAAATCAATATGGTATGGCCCTTCAACAATGTTCACCTAGCCAAGATCCATAACACACAACCCCCCCTTCCCTTCCTCCCCCAGAGGACCGCCCATCAATTAAGGGAGGAGTCCCGATACCAACCTGATCAGTCTGCTTCAGCCTAACATGTGTATTTAAAAAGTCGGCAGGAGACTGCCACCACTAAGGCTCTGAGGAAGAAGGTCAAACCTTTGAAACGCGTAAGCCAGCGGCGGTCCGTGTGCCTCCCTCTTGGGACCTGGACAGCTGCCTACCACTGGAACTATTGCCTTTGTGCGTTCGATATGCAATTTTACCTGCGACTTTTGTGAGTAGCTTTTTACCTTGTTTTCAATTCATTAAACTTGCTAAGGATAATGCGCTAGGCTGGTGCGCTCTCTTGTTTCTTTCTTTGTTTTTGAGAAAAAGGTAATCTAGAGGTTATTTTGGATGGTGTAAAAGGTGATTTATCTAGAAATGGGAGGAGGACCTGGTTCGAATCCCCACACATTATCACTGTTCCTATTTTGTGTGTATTAATCACTTGTAATATATGTGAGAGGAATGGTGTAGGTTGTTTGTTAGGAGCGTAGTAGGAAATCACCGTGATTGCTGTATCCATTATATAACCCATGAGTATCAGGTATCTACCTTCTGGGTCTTTAATTTCTGATGATAAGGTGAATGGTGTGGATCGGTGAAATGCAATTAGAGTTCCCCTTTGCTTGGTACAGGCAGAAGCCGTGTAAATTTGTTGATAAAAAGGAGAAATATATTTTGGAGTAGAATCTTTGGTGAAGTGTGTTTCTTGGAGGCATACTATGTGAGCCTTCTTGTTATGGAAAGTAAGGAAGGCTTTGGTCCTTTTTTGAGGGACATTTATTCCCTGAACATTCAGGGAAAGTATATTCAGTGGTGCCATGGCAATAGATCAAATAGTTTTGACTTACTTTTTGTTATGCAGAGCTGACTGCGCAGATCAACCTGTGTGGACTGAAGAGATGAATAGATAGAAAAGAAACCAGTGAATTCTGGAGTAAAGAGTAAACAAAAAACATATGAGATTAGATGATACATTGTATAAATTATTTTTTGCAAGTAATCACAATTTACCCGTGAAAGAGAATAAATATCTCTCTCAGGGGAATAAGTGCCTTCGTCACACTCCCACATAATATGGTTGGGAGAATGAGGAGGGCTAATGGGGGTACACGGATCTTCCACTTACAGGAGATAAGTGCTATGTCAAAAGACATCAAAATGATGTTTCATTAATTGGAGTGCAGAATATAGTTTTTGTTGAAATTATTTATTCCAGGGTGGTTGTATATGGTTAGTCTTGCCCTAGGCTAAATAATTCAGTTAGAAAGGTACTGTTAATAACTTTGGTATTGATGAAGATAGTTTGAATTATTTTGGGATTTTAACCCTTTTAGAGTAAACAATTACATATTTTATTCATATGTAACTGTTTAGATATGTTAACTCATAAAATTGAGGTTGTATTGCTTCAGATTAGAATAAACAAAAACATAATTCTAGGAACTAGTTAGGTAATAATATATTTGTTTTAAGAAAAGAAAGAAAAAGCTTCCATTACTTCTGGATTATTGAACATATTTGTCCTAAAAAGTAATAAATCTATTGTTATTACCTGATAATATATAACTGAACAAGAATTTCCTTATTTCACTTATATATTCTAAGGCTATATGAATCAGAAGTAATAAGAAATATAACTGGAATATAACATGATCCCACACAGTGTGTGACTATCAGAATGCAGTTACATTCAGTTATAAATATAGGTTTTTTATAGAGAACCATCTCTTAGTATAATAAATGAAGAGATATCAGGAATTAGGATGTCAGTCCATTGAATCTTCTTGGTCCATGGATGATGTGGCATAACGGCCTCTTTTGTGAGAATGATGATTCCCATTTTGTTCTGAAATTTTCCGGGTGCTGCCTGAAGGTGAAGATGACGCTATTCTTCTGCGTGTGGGAGTGTTGCTGCTTGTGGGTTCTGTCAGATTTAATTTTAAAAGGGTTTGTTGTAGTTCATCTGCTGATCTGCTTCTGTAAATTGTACCTTGGTAGTTAAATCTGACTGAAAAGGGGAAGCCCCATTGATACATAATGTTGTGGCGTTGCAGTTCCATTAGTTGGGGTTTCATGGATCGTCTTTTAGTAATAGTAAGTTGGAATAGGTCAGCAAAAATTTGATAATTGTGTCCTTGAAAATTAAGTTCCTTTTTTTCTCTTGCAGCAATTAGTATTTGTTCTTTCGTTCTGTAATAATGAAATTTTGTGATTATATCACGTGGGGGTCCATCTTTCTTTTTGGCTGTGAGGGCTCTGTGTACTCTGTCCAGTTCTAAACGTTCAATAGGGATATCTGGCTTTAGTTCTTGTAATAGAGCAGTAATAGTAGATTGCAGGTCTGTCACAGTTTCAGGTATTCCCCTTATGCGCAAGTTTGAACGTCTGGCTCTATTTTCGTAATCTTCGAGCTTAGTTTGAAGTATTAAATTCTCTTTTTTTAATTGTTCCAATTCTGTTATATTTTCTTGGGTTGTAATTTTAATTTCATCCATTTTTATTTCTAAGGCTGCGGTGCGGTTTCCCAGCTCTCTTATTTCTTTGGTTAGGCTTTTTGTTATTTGGTCTGAGGTTTGTTTTAAAGCCTTATGAAGCATCTTTTCAAATTGTAATAATATTACTGGGGATACTGAGGAGGCTTGTGGAGAAGTTTGTGAGAGGATTTGTTCTGTATCTGACTCAAATGGAGAGTCTTGCTGTGACATTTGCTGTCTGTGAGAGCGCCCCGATGCTGTATCTTGTGAGGTGACTGGAGCTGCTTCAGCTGCAGTGAGTGCCTGTGAGCTCTTTGTGAGGTGATTTTTATTTCTGCCACGGTTTCCTCCCAGTACCATATTTCCTGCCCAAACTTTCACAGTTTGTTCTCTGGGGCAAAAAGGTTCAAATGGATACCTTTTGAGCCTGCAGGCTCCGCTTTGTCCTTCTCTTCTCTCCTCAGCGGTGTGGAGCTCTAACAATGCATGTCTGCTCTGCTAGGCTCCGCCTCCTGCCCTCTAGAGAAGTCATATCAATATCTAACTCTTTTTTCCAGGGTCAATCTTCTTATTATCTTTATTCTTAATGACTATACCATATCTTCCTCCCCTACTCATTAGTGTTTCCCTCTTCTGTTATCTCCTTAGCGCACTGTTCCCATTTCGCCCAGGTCATTTCAAATTTCCCTTTTTGATTTTTAACCACGTGGACCCACCTCTCCGCTTCTTTTATTAAAGACCTTTCCATCGCTACTGGGATGTGGCTGGGGAGGATGACTGACTTCTCAAAATTAATCTTGAAATCAGACACCCAACCAAATTTATGTACCTCCACCATCAATTCGGCTATAGATGTCTGGGGGGCGGAAAGAAAAAAGAGGAGGTCATCCGCATACGCTGCTACTTTATGTTCCGTTTGGCCTATATACGTCCCTGCTATCTCCTTATTATTTCTGATTTTGCGTAAAAATGGTTCCATTACTATCACAAATATCAGGGGGGACAACACATTCAGATACTGTCCCGTTGACCTTGATTCTTGCTCTTGGTTTCGCATATAGGGACATGATCCACCCCAACATTTTTTCCCCCAGTCCTATCCTCCCCAGTACTTCTCTCATAAAGCCCCAATTCACTCTGTCGAAAGCCTTTTCGGCATCTATCGACAGAGTGATCCTTGGGGCTCTATCCAGACCAGACCGCATCCAATGCAGAATATGGAGTGCACGAGTGGTGTTGTCCCTTGTCTCACGTCCCTTTATGAACCCCGTTTGGTCTGGATGTACCAAATCTCCTATATGTTCTTGAAGTCTCAGGGCCAGAATTTTTGCCAATAATTTGGTGTCCGAGTTTAGCAAAGAAATAGGCCTGTAGTTAGCACATATCTGGGGGTCCTTTCCCTCTTTTGGCAGCACCGTTATGTATGCCAATAATGCTTCTGGGGGAAGTGGACTAGAGGCACTAATTGAGTTAAAATAACTACAAAGTGGTTTTACCAAAACTGGAAGAAACTTTTTGTAGTACGAGTTTGTCAGCCCGTCCAGCCCTGGACTTTTCCCCAGGGGCAGGGTTGCTATCACCTTGCTCAACTCTTCAACCGTGATTGGACGTTCAATCTCCTCAGAAATTACTCTAGGTAGTGTGGGCATGGCAGCGTCCTCAATATATTCACCTATCTCCTTCCTCCTTTGTCCCTCGCTTTCCCCTGTTCCCAATGGTTCTGTTATGGAGGTATTATACAGAGCCTCATAGAATTTACCAAATTCTTTCGCTATAGATTTCGTATCCATTATTTTCCTGCCTTGGATTAATAGGCTGTGCACATGTCTAGAGTCTTCTTGTTTTATAAGTTGTTTTGCCAATAACTGTCCGCACTTATTTCCTTGTTCATATGCTCTGTTTGCGAAAAACCTGATTTTATTTTTTACTCTACACTCTAGGCATTGTGAGAGCTCTGTTCGTAAGCTCTCCAGACATCTGCCATCCGCTGGGTCGAGATTTTTCTTATGTTTCATCTCTAAAACACTTCTCTAATAATTCATCTATTTCTCTTTTACCTTCCTTCTTTATATGTGCTCCATAAGCGATTAGGTCCCCTCCAATAACTGCCTTGTGGGCTTCCCACACCAATTGATGTGACACTTCTGTTTTATTTATTTCAAAATATTCTTTTATCTTAATACTTAGTTTCTCCACTATGTCCTCCTTATCCAACAATGACTTGTTCAGACGCCATGTTCGTTCTGCACAATCCATTTGAGTTGGTCGGAAGGTCAGAGTTATTGGGGCGTGGTCAGACATAGTTATAGGTTCGATTGTACTTGTGCTGACATTCCCCAGGTAGAATTGATCCACCAAAAAAAGGTCTAACCGCGAGTATATATCATGTGTTTTAGAATAGTAACTAAAATCCCTAGTCCCTGCGTGTCGTGCTCGCCCGCTGTCCACAAGATGCTGTGAGCGTAAAATTTGTTTAACCCTCTTTATGGCTCTAAAGGATAAGGCGGTTCTGCCCGTAGAGGTATCTATACTCGGGTCCAGCACTATATTAAAGTCTCCTCCTACCACTAAACATCCTTCCTTAAATTCTTCCAATTTTCTAAACGTTTTAACCAAGAAAATGACAGACCCTTCGTTGGGAGCATATATTGAAGCAAAGGTATATCATTTCCCATGCAGTACACCCTTCACAAACAAAAACCGGCCTTCTGGGTCACTTTGCAAGGTCTCCATTATCCAAGGGCATGACTTCTTGAACGCAATTGTGACCCCTCTTGCCCTTGCAATTGGTGACACTGCGTGATACCATTGGTTCAATATATTTTGGGGTGGGCCAGGGATTGAGCTGCCCCTGAAATGGGTCTCCTGCAAGAAAACAACATCAGCCCCTAAATGTTGCAACTCCACCCAAAGACGCCCTCTCTTGTTTGGTGAGCTCAGACCCCTCACATTGTATGACAATATTTTTAATATGGCTGTCATTTTATTTTATCCTTAGGAACCCCCATACCCCTTTGTCCCTGATCTCTGTCTTCTCCTCTGCTAATCCCACCCCCCCTAGTTCTGTCGTTGTAATTGACTCCTTCAGTCCTTTTATGCGAATATTTTGTCGTCTGTCCCTGTTCTCGTACTCGTCCAGCTGGTCCCTGTAAGAGTTTAATATCTCCTCGTACTTTTTCATGGACTCTTGAACCTCCGCCACTACCTGTATAGTGGTTTCTTACTCTTTTTCCATTCCCTCTACTCGGTATCCCAGGTCCCTGATGTCATCTTTTAGACTTTCCACTGCCTGCATGCAAGATTGTTTAACTGCATTGATTAGTTGCTGAATGTCATTTTTAGTGGGGAGGGCCTTCAACAATTCCCAGATGTCCCTCTCTGGGTCTGCACTCTGTCCATTTCGCCCCTGTAAACTCCCCTCACCATCCTGGGGGCTCTCCTGATCACCCACCATGGCTTGTCTATGTGAGGACCTACATACTTCCGTGCCCCCTCCTGTTACTTTGGGGTGGTCCTGTTTGGTGCTTTGATCCATGCTGGGGATTGGGTCCTCCCCTCCTCTTCCCAGTATAGTCTTTGTGTTCTGTGTCTCCTCTAGTGACCACCTATTAGTCTCCTGATGGGTCATTGTACCCAGGTTCTCTACTGGTAGGCTTTGTATGTCATTGTCCATTGATGGGTGTCCAATACCAGGGTTAGATTGTCCCTTGTCCTTAGCCCCTACTACTTCCCCTTTCCTCCTGGGGCTCCCACCACCACTGGGGGGACTTTTCTCTGGGGTCTTCCTCCCCCTCCCCGCTGTAGAAGATCTCTTACCGTGTGCCGCGACACTGTCTCCTGTCATCTGGGTATTCGCTTGCTTTATCCAGGGCTCCCGCTCTGCTTTGTCTACACCGCCAGTGGTGTTCACTCCGCTCCGCTTCCTTGTGTCCAGTCTTCCTGCTTGCTCAGGGGCACGGGGGACAGGTAAGCTCTAATGCCATCCATTGATCTCCTTCCTCTTCCTGCTGTTGGTTGCAGCGCGGCTTGTCTGCGGGTTGTCATCATCTGATGTGCAGCTACTGTTAGGACTGCGGAGTCTACTCGAATAGAGAGGGGGGAACAGCCGGGGGGAACAGCCGATTGCCTCTCACCTCTCTCTCCCTATTCAGCTGACCGCCTGTCCACTTGTCAGGAGTTCGTCAGCGTGTGTTTGCTTAGTGCAGGGGGAGACTGGAACAAAGCAAACTCTCACACGCACCACTCCTCAGCTGACGGCCGGATGATTGCCTGTATGATTAGCCCGGGAACGTGGAGGGGGGGAGGAGCGCTCACTCACACACACTCATCCATCCCCCTCCGACTCTCTACACCTCTTACTACACAACAAACACTCACCGAACAGCCGATCTGAATCTAGTCGCAGCTTCGGCACTGCGCTTCTAATCCTCTGCAAACGCAAGCCCCTTCAACCACCATCACCATCAGTCGATCCGAGTCCAGTCATATCATTGGCATTACAATTTGGATCCGACACACAAGCCACATCGTCACCTCTAGGGATGAGCCGAACACCCCCCTGTTCGGTTCGCACCAGAACATGCGAACAGGAAAAAAGTTCGTTCCAACATGCGAACACTGTTAAAGTCTATGGGACACGAACATGAATAATCAAAAGTGCTAATTTTAAAGGCTAATATGCAAGTTATTGTCATAAAAAGTGTTTGGGGACCTGGGTCCTGCCCCAGGGGACATGGATCAATGCAAAAAAAAGTTTTAAAAACGGACGTTTTTTCAGGAGCAGTGATTTTAATAATGCTTAAAGTCAAACAATAAAAGTGTAATATCCCTTTAAATTTCGTACCTGGGGGGTGTCTATAGTATGCCTGTAAAGGGGCGCATGTTTCCTGTGTTTAGAACAGTCTGACAGCAAAATGACATTTTGAAGGAAAAAACTCATTTAAAACTACCCGCGGCTATTGCATTGCCGACAATACACATAGAAGTTCATTGATAAAAACGGCATGGGAATTCCCCAAAGGGGAACCCCGAACCAATATTAAAAAAAAAAATGACGTGGGAGTCCCCCTAAATTCCATACCAGGCCCTTCAGGTCTGGTATGGATATTAAGGGGAACCCCGGCCAAAATTAAAAAAAAAAAATGATGTGGGGTTCCCCCTAAATTCCATACCAGACCCTTCAGGTCTGGTATGGATTTTAATGGGAACCCCGCGCCAAAAAAAAAAAAAAAAACAGCGTGGGGTCCCCCCAAAAATCCATACCAGACCCTTATCCGAGCACGCAACCTGGCAGGCCGCAGGAAAAGAGGGGGGGACGAGAGTGCGGCCCCCCCCTCCTGAACCGTACCAGGCCACATGCCCACAACATTGGGAGGGTGCTTTGGGGTAGCCCCCCAAAACACCTTGTCCCCATGTTGATGAGGACAAGGGCCTCATCCCCACAACCCTGGCCGGTGGTTGTGGGGGTCTGTGGGCGGGGGCTTATCGGAATCTGGAAGCCCCCTTTAACAAGGGGACCCCCAGATCCCGGCCCCCCCTGTGTGAAATGGTAAGGGGGTACAAAAGTACCCCTACCATTTCACTAAAAAACTGTCAAAAATGTTAAAAATGACAAGAGACAGTTTTTAACAATTCCTTTATTTAAATACTTCTTCTTTCTTCTATCTTCCTTCATCTTCTGGTTCTTCTGGTTCTTCTGGCTCTTCTGGTTCTTCCTCTGGCGTTCTCGTCCAGCATCTCCTCTGCGGCGTCTTCTATCTTCTTCTCCTCGGGCCGCTCCGCACCCATGGCATGGGGGGGAGGCTCCCGCTCTTCTCTTCATCTTCTTCATCTTCTTCTCTTCTTCTTTTCTTCTCTTCTTCTCTTCTTCTCTTCTTCATTTTCTTCCCCGGGCCGCTCCGCACCCATGCTGGCATGGAGGGAGGCTCCCGCTGTGTGACGGCGCTCCTCGCCTGACAGTTCTTAAATATCGGGGGGCGGGGCCACCCGGTGACCCCGCCCCCCTCTGACGCACGGTGACTTGACGGGACTTCCCTGTGACGTCACGGGGAATGCCACAGGGAAGTCCCTTCATGTCCCGTGCGTCAGAGGGGGACGGGGCCACCGGGTAGCCCCGCCCCCTGTTATTTAAGAACTGTCAGACGAGGAGCGCCGTCACACAGCGGGAGCCTTCCTCCATGCCAGCATGGGTGTGGAGCGGCCCGGAGAAGAAAATGAAGAAGAGAAGAAGAGAAGAAGAGAAGAAAAGAAGAAGAGAAGAAGATGAAGAAGATGAAGAGAAGAGCGGGAGCCTCCCCCCCATGCCATGGGTGCGGAGCGGCCCGAGGAGAAGAAGATAGAAGACGCCGCGGAGGAGATGCTGGACGAGAACACCGGAGGAAGAACCAGAAGAGCCAGAAGAGCCAGAAGAACCAGAAGATGAAGGAAGATAGAAGAAAGAAGAAGTATTTAAATAAAGGAATTGTCAAAAACTGTCTCTTGTCATTTTTAACATTTTTGACAGTTTTTTAGTGAAATGGTAGTACCCCCTTACCATTTCACACAGGGGGGGGGCCGGGATCTGGGGGTCCCCTTGTTAAAGGGGGCTTCCAGATTCCGATAAGCCCCCCGCCCGCAGACCCCCACAACCACCGGCCAGGGTTGTGGGGATGAGGCCCTTGTCCTCATCAACATGGGGACAAGGTGTTTTGGGGGGCTACCATTGGGGTGTTTTGGGGGGCATGTTGAGGGCATGTGGCCTGGTACGGTTCAGGAGGGGGGGGCCGCACTCTCGTCCCCCCCTCTTTTCCTGCGGCCTGCCAGGTTGCGTGCTCGGATAAGGGTCTGGTATGGATTTTTGGGGGGACCCCACGCCGTTTTTTTTTTTTTTTTTTTTTTGGCGCGGGGTTCCCCTTAAAATCCATACCAGACCTGAAGGGTCTGGTATGGAATTTAGGGGGAACCCCACGTCATTTTTTTTTTTTAATTTTGGCTGGGGTTCCTCTTAATATCCATATCAGACCTGAAGGGCCTGGTATGAAATTTAGGGGGACTCCCACGTCATTTTTTTTTTTAAATTTTGGTTCGGGGTTCCCCTTTGGGGAATTCCCATGCCGTTTTTATCAATGAACTTCTATGTGTATTATCGGCAATGCAATAGCCGCAGGTAGTTTTAAATGAGTTTTTTCCTTCAAAATGTCATTTTGCTGTCAGACTGTTCTAAACACAGGAAACATGCGCCCCTTTACAGGCATACTATAGACACCCCCCAGGTACGAAATTTAAAGGGATATTACACTTTTATTGTTTGACTTTAAGCATTATTAAAATCACTGCTCCTGAAAAAACAGCCGTTTTTAAAACTTTTTTTCGCATTGATCCATGTCCCCTGGGGCAGGACCTGGGTCCCCAAACACTTTTTATGACAATAACTTGCATATTAGCCTTTAAAATTAGCACTTTTGATTTCTCCCATAGACTTTTAAAGGGTGTTCCGCGGCATTCGAATTTGCCGCGAACACCCCAAATTGTTCGCTGTTCGGCGAACTTGCGAACAGCCAATGTTCGAGTCGAACATGAGTTCGACTCGAACTCGAAGCTCATCCCTAGTCACCTCACATCTACAGATGATTTGACTCCAGTCACATCATCAGTGCAACTTTCACCGACCGATCCGAGTCCAGTTGCAGCACCGGCTCAATGATTCGGGTCCTCGGCAATGCAAACTTTCACTGACTGATGCGAGTCCAGTCGCAGCACTGGCTCAATGATTCGGATCCTTGCCATTACAACTTTCACCGACCGATCCGAGTCCAGTTGCAACACTGGCTCAATGATTCGGATCCTCGGCAATACAACCCCACCAACCAATCCAGTCGTAGCACCTGCTTAACAATTCGGATCCTTGCCAATACAACTTTCACCGGCCGATCCGAGTCCAGTCGCAACACCAGCTCAATGATTCGGATCCTTGGCAAAACAACCCCACCAACCGATCCAAGTCCAGTCATAGCACTGGCTCAATGATTCGGATCCTTGGCAATACAACCTTCACCGGCACTCACACCCTAGCCCGGTTCGAACTAGTCGCATCAACGACATGAATACAGTAGTACTTATGATTCGCATCCGTAAATCTTCCGTTCTTTCAGGCATAAACACACGCAACTCACACCATCTATTTGTACCAATGCTGCTCACGGTTATTCCTACATAATCAAATTACCGCTAAAACTTTCTTTCGCCTTTCAAAGGCTGCTTACTTGCAATCGCTGCAAATATTTTACGAAATGGCTCTAAAAGGCCACCCATCTCCAGTAGCAACACGGCTACTTATCAATTTCTATATCACTTTCCCCTTTTCAGGTCAGTAGAGTTCTCCAGTTGGTCCATCCTGCACCAGGTGTGGACAGTATCTTCCTCAGGTAAAAAAAAAAAACCTTGTCGAGGGCTTGCATCTCTTCACCAGGGGCCCAACTTCTGCCCCAAACAGCTCTTAAGCACCCCCTCTCAAAAAAAAAAAAAAAAAAATCTTCCTATGTCACCCCTACTACAGGTTCCCGGTCAACCCAGGTCTCGACCCCAAACCAAGACTCCACTACTAGGGCTTCAAGTCAGGTGCGTAATTCAAAGGGATCCCCCTTTGCTTTTCTTAAAAACACTCTTTTCACGACATATTTACTTCACATACACAATTTGATTCGTTCTGAGGCATTAGCAACTGTCACATACTTCTGTGCACTTCACTCTGTTTTCGAAGAGCGATCCGAGATCCTTCACAACGCAGACAAGGCCCTCTAACGTCCAGCTTGCTGGCAGTGCAAGCGTTAGCAGACCGAACATACGTCAATAAACTACAGATCGCAACACCAGACTTCAGATACCCGCCCCAGTCCGCCCTGGGGGCTCTGGTTCATTAGTCTGTGCCGAGCACAGGCGACACCTGAGCTATCGGTTACCTAGCCAGTCACCTCCTGGCTCACCTCGATTGTCACGCATTCTTTCGAGTTTTCTAAAGTCACACTCAACAGCGCTTGTACGCAAACTAGCTGTCACTACGCCTGTCGCTCCTTCTCCTATCCTTTATTTTTCTTCTACCATCTATCTCATCTTCCCAAAAATCTATCCCCTCCTACCTTTATAAACTCCTCTATAACATATGCATTTCCCCCCTATCTTAGCTGACGCCATGTCGCAGGCTGACAGCGATGACTTCGCCTCCACCCCACCGTCACCCGGGGCAGGCTCAGCAAACGACGGCTTACAGTCTCTCATAGCTTGGACCATCCCCAAGCTTACAGCAGAACTACGGCGCAGGAGTATTCCCTACCCTGCGACTGCTAGGAAAGGTGAGCTCTTTAGGTTGCTGTTTCCTCCACCAGTGGTAGCTCAACCAGGCACCCAGGCGTCACTGCAGTCAATTTCCTCAGCAATCATTCAGCTGCACTCCTTGGTGACCACACTGTCGGCAGCAGTCACCGACGTCCAGGCAAGAGTGGGAACCCTGGAGGTACATCAAGCTGCACCCCCACCATCTACAGTAACCACCGTCACCCCCATGCCTCTCCTTACAGGTACGCCCTACATCTGCACCTACGTCTTCCCCGCACATCTCGTTCCAGCAGGCATCAGGAAGGACATCATGGATGGGAAGGATGTTAACTTAGCATCCCTCCTCATCGCAGTACATGACTTGGCTGAAAACAAGTCCTATTCGTGGGGGGACGTTTCCGTTGTCCTGAAGGCTAAAGACCATAGGCTTACCCGCAAACTCAATATTGCAGAGTTTGTGCTGGCCTTTGGGATGCTCAGAGATGTACTATGCACGGTCAACCCCAACAGGATGGAAGAGCTGGATCTATACTTACATGCATGTGACGGGAGGGCCCGTGGAACTCAGAATACATCTTATGTCTAAGTCACCCTGTGCCATCCCGGCACAGGGTGAGTGAGAAAATATATCTTGGACTACTTAAAATGGGACAGCAATATTTGTCCACAATATCTCCCAGGATGTATGTAGAGACTATTATTGGTTTGGCTGATTCTGAACTCAACCTGTTAATTGAGTGAGCTGATCACATTAGCCTCCAGGACTGGCTAGGAGACAAACTGTTGATGAATAGGCTGAGGAGGGGGGGGGGATTGTTGTTTGTATTGTTAATTGTAATTAGCTCCAGCTATTGTGTTTATACTACTGTGTGAAGCTCGGTGCCCACAAGTCTGTCATCTGGTCTGGGTGAATTTTTTGTTACTTAGCTCATGTTAATTAGGTTACAGTTGTATTGTTAGAGGAGGTTCCAACGGCATATAAAGTCTTGTATTTTTGATTCTAAATAAAAACAGTTCATGTTAGCAACAAGCAAGTGTTGCCTTGTTTTGTGCTCAGAAAGGCTGGAATATCTGATATCTGTATACAGACTGGGAGGAAGTGGTATATGACGGAAGCACTCAAGCGGAGTGTGGGACGTTCCGTGACAATGCAGTAGTGGATCTAGGTTATAAATATGGAGGATGCTCATTTTATGACTACCACAGGTCATTTTCAGCTAAAGCAGCAGCCAGATTCTCCCAGTTCCAGGCAACTACCAACTGGAGCACCATCGATACAGAGCTGTTCTGTCGCCATTTCGCTGGCCTACGTTCCCCACTCTGTACTAACTGTCAGTCGTCTACCCATATGGCTAACTGGTGCTCTGAGTCAGGTGGCAGACGCCCCCCCAACTTTCCCTCCATCTCTAGTGCCGCTCACAACCCAACGGCATTTACTCAGCCGGCCCAGGCAGACAGATTAGGACGGCCCGTCCGTGCACTAGGGGGAGCAGCCATATGCAACAATTTCAACTTCGGGGGTTGTAACTTCACTCACTGCAAACTCCTTCATATCTTCCTCACATGCCACAAAGCTCACCCCAGGTACACCTGCGGTATCAAACAGCTTAAATCCACATGACTAGGCCGAGTGCACGTCAGGTGGCTCGGGTTTTACCTCTCCTCACACCCAACACCTTCACTGGCAGCCTTCCTCATCCAGAGATTCACGACAGGCTTTCACACCGGACTTATCACACTCCCCAACACAACTCATGAGTGCAAGAACCTGCTTTCAGCCGCTACTGACGAGGAAGCCATTACCACCCTGCTGCAGACAGAACTAGACCGGGGGTACATGATCGGTCCCTTTACACATTCACCTTTCTCTGTATGGAGAGTCAGCCCTATCGGGCTTGTGAAGGCCAAGATTTCAAATAGACTTTGTTTAGTCTATGATTTGTCCACGCCTCATTGTTCCCACACACCCAGTTTAAATTCCCTCATACCTTCGGAAGAGTTTTCACTTAAATATTCATCTGTAGACTCAGCTATTCAATCTTTAATTTATGCAGGAGTAGGCACTTGGCTGTCTAAAGCAGACATCTCGGACGCATTCAAGTTGTTACCAATCGAGCTGTACCTATGGCGATGGCACGGAATTAAGTGGAAAGGCTCGTACTATTTCGCCACCAAATTAACTTTCGGCTCCAAAAGCAGCCCGTGGCTATTTGACACTTTTGCTCAGTCCCTTTACTGGATTCTGTCACATCGCTCGTCCTGTCAGAAAGTGATTCACTACTTAGATGACTTCCTACTCAGAGAAACCTAGCGAGCCCCCAGTTGATCTAAACAGCCTAAGAGAGATCTTCCACAATCTTAACGTGCCTATAGCAGAAAAGTAAGTGGAAGGCCCGGCACAGATCGTCACCTTCTTGGGTGTCATACTCGACACTCACACCATGCAGGATAGCCTGCCTCCCGACAGGTTGACCCGCATCAGGACAGTCATCCACACTTTCACCAGTACTCAAGGCTGCACTAAAAAGCAACTACAATCCCTCCTTGGCTTGCTTAACTTTGCCATAAGGATCATCCCTCAAGGATGATCCTTTGTCTTAAGCCTCCTGGTGTTTCTCTCCCTGACCAAATCCTTAAACTAGATGAGGCAGCTGTAGCTGATCTGGCCATGTGGGATGATTTTCTAACAAATTGGAACGGCATTTCGATTTTTATTCCGTCAGGATCTCCCACTTCACCCCAGATAATCAAGGACGCCGCAGACTCCACAGACTTTGCAGCTATTTTGGCCATCACTGGTTTGCAGCACCATGGCCGCCAAAAATACTCTCGATCCCCGGGTTCAGTCAATCCTCCACGTTGTTTGAGATCTACCCCAATGTTGCAGCAGCCCAAGTCTGGGGCAACAACTGGGCAGGACAAACAGTGACATTTTCCACAGACAATCAAGCCATAGCCAGTATTATAAATAAAGGTCGGTCCAAGTCCTTGGCCATCATGTCCTTCCTACGCAGGCTGGTGCAACTCTCACTACAGCACCAATTTAACATCCTCTGTGTCCACATCTCAGGCAAATGCAACACCTCGGCTGACGCTCTCTCTCGTCTTAACTTTGCAACGTTCTTTTCGCAGGAACCTGGAGCCGACCCGACCATGTCTGCTATCCCACATTGGTCGCAGCTAACCCTGGATTGAAGCGTTATCTTCACTACGCCACTAGTCTAATTAACCAGTCAATTTTTTCACAACACCCTGAAAGCCTACCATACTGCCTGGAAGATCTATCGCAGGTTTCTAGCCGCTAACCCCGGGGCAATACCAGAAGATCTTCATCACATCCTGGCCTTCATATCTTACTGCCACACTCAGCTGGCATTATCGTACAATACCATTAGACTCTATCTAGCTGGCATCCAGCATTTCACCTCCTTACAAGATCCTACCAAACCATCTTTGTTCGCTGCCCTTGCGGTCAAGGCCATCCTGCGAGGTATCCACAAACAATAGCCCCAAGTCAGCGGTAAACGATTACCGGTCACCAGTGCCATGTTTCGTGATATTCCCACTATCCTTTCACGTTCCCCTTTCGGCTTATTGCCCAGCTTGGTCATCCAGGCAGCCATCTACCTGGCATTCTACGGCTTTCTATGGCCCAGCAAATTCACAGTCACCGGCTTCAGTCGTAGGATGTTACGTAGACGCCACCTCACGTGTCACCACAGTCACTTAACATTGCACCTCGCGGTGTCTAAAACGCAACAGTCCAGTCCGGAGGTTGACATCAAGCTCTTTAGAACTCACAACGCCTGGTGCCCCGTAGCCATCCTAGATCAGTTATTAGCCCATCTGTCTGATCCCTCGCAGGACAGCCCATTGCTACCATTCCCGATTAGCCCTCTAAGTACCAACCAGTTCACTACTCACGTCAGGATCCTTTTGCGCAACTTAAGCCTTGACCCCAACAATTTTTCTGGGCATTCTTTCCGCATTGGAGCAGCATCAGCAGCCTCACGAAACGGGGTCCCGGGCCATGTGATCAGGAAAATGGGTAGGTGGAAATCCACCTGCTTCGCTCGATACATTCCCAATCCACAAGCAGAAATGTCACGAGCCTTTAGCAAGCTTGCCCTGTAGTATGTCAGTAAACTTAAATAAATACCTCCCTAACCAAGTATTTTTGCGCCCTTCTCTGGCATACCGCCCAGAAGATCTGGGTTTACTGTACAGCAGGCCATGGCACACTTCAGGTCTATTTTACATTAGTCTTGTGACGTGTTTATGTGCTTCATATCTCTCAGGACGGAGGGCTCTGACCATAAATAGGAAGGCCTGTATACTGGCCTGAAATTATGGGAGGAGCCCTGAGGGTATTTAACCAGACCACCCACGATGGTCTGTGTCGGTTCCAGTGTGCGGTACCCACCCACTCATTCCCCTTCTCAGGGTACTTCTCTTCAAACAATTTCTCTACAGAAACATCCATTTACTTTAAGGTATGCACCCTTCTCTGGCATGCCGGCCAGCAGATATGGGTTTACCATACAGCAGGCCAGGGCACACTTCAGATCTATTTTATGTTGTTAGTCTTGTGACATGTTTATGTGCTTCATATCTCTCAGGACGGAGGGCTCCGACCATATATATATATATATATATATATATATATATATATATATATATATATATATATAATTAGTTATTTATTCTTTTAAAGGATCACATCCTTTATTGGATCACATTATTTATTGGATCACTGTGCTATATAAAGGTTGATGGTAGAACTTTATTAACTTTTTATATATTTTGCTTTTTTATGAATGCAGCACATAACACAATAGCAGTTACTATCATTTGTTCATCTTAATAGAATTTTTGGTTCACAATTGGATACAATCATTCACATCAGCGCTTTAGTAATTTTTATACAATCAGAAAAAAACTCCATCAATTGCTGCCTCTGTGCCATCAAACACAGCTACTGTGCCCATCAATTGCCGCCACTGTGCCATCAAACGCAGCCACTGTGCCATCAATTGCCGCCACTGTACCATCATACGCAGCTACGATGTCCATCAATTGCCGCCACTGTACCATCATACGCAGCTACTGTACCCACTGGTCCACAGGAAAAACTGACAGGCGGACCTGATTGCAAAGCTTGGGTGAAAAATTCTCAAAGGGGAGTGGTTTGGAGGGTGGTAATAATGCAGCTTGGCTGTGTGTTTTTTCTGTCCCTTCCCCCCCATCACATGTGTAAAGTAGCATTTCATTGTGTGCTCATGGTCATTATCATTATGATGATCAGAGCACAGCAGGTGCTGTATGGCTCTGTTAGGGTAACACTGTTGGGTGCTGACTTTCTTATGGCTGTGCTGTGTTATAGTCTGTAAAACACAGTACAGCCATATATTAAGAAAGTCAGCACCCAACAGTCATGTTACACTGACAGAGCCATACAGCACCTGCTGTGCTCTGATCGTCATAATGATAATGACCATGAGCACACTATTTTGGGACTATTGTCATCAGGGCCGTCTTTAATATTGATTGGACCCTGGGCAAACATTTTCTTGGGCCCCCCCTCCATGCAATTTTTTGCTCCCCATGCTCTGAGACATGCAATAAATAGCAGCTAGACTCAAAATCAGTTTACTGAATCAGATCAGGCAGCGATTGTGATTGGTTGCCAGAGGTTACAGTGTATCATTACCACTTACTGACTGGTTGCTAGAGGTTACAGCACACATTACGGCTTACTGGTTAGGTGCTAGAGGTTACAGCATATGATTTCTGCTTGTTGATTGGTACATCAATACTGCTCACTGATTGGTTGCTAGAGGTTACCGCACATCATTACTGCACACTGATTGGTCACTAGAGATTACAGCACATCATCTCCTCACTGCCTGCACACCATGGACTGGGGTGGTGAGGGGACCCATCAATAAACAGAAAACTCCTAGGGATCCTAGAACTTTTTAGATCAGTGGCAGTGCTGGGGGGAGAGGAGGGTGTGATCAATGACAATGCTGATTTTTTTACTGACTACCAATATAAAGAGGAGTTTCAACTCTGACCACCAGTGTGATAGGGGTTTACACTGACCTCTAATATAATAGAAGCATTCACAGTAACCACCAATGTAAAGAGAAATTTACACTGACCACCAAAGTAAGGGCCACACTGGCCACTAGTGTGAATGAAAGGATTGTACATCAGGCCGCAATGCAATGAGAAGATTTGTAACTGAGACATTTAGCCTGCGTTCACATTTGTGTGTGTCAGAAACGCAGGCAAAATCGCTTTCCTGACACCACAGAAATGTGCTGCCCTTTAGCAGATACACAGCAGTGCCATTAATTGTTAATGACACCCTCACACATCTGCTGACATGTGCTGTGGCACCGTGTAATTTTCAAAAAGCATTAGGAAATTTCTTCCGCATTTCTAGCGCATAGAGCAGCCCACTGAAATGAATGGGCTGCCCTGCACGCGGCTAACATCTTTATCCACCCTGTCAGTACACCATTGCATCCTAAAACCCATGCTAACCTCTGCACCCCAAACCTCCCCCATCCTCTCCACTCCAACCCTCCACCCCTTTAACTTTAACTGCCTCCTCTGCTCATATTTGCACTCACCTTCCTTACCTCTACACATCCCCTCCTTGCTCACCTGTGCACCCCAAACTGTAATTCCTTCTTTGCCTACCTCTGCACACCCCATACTAAACTTCCCCCACCAATGTGCTTACCTTTGCAGAACAGGCTGATGGTAGGCTTAATGACCACAGTTGCAGGCAGGACTTTCAAGCATGCCCCTTTACCTCCCCAGTGGGCAGCATTCAGAAAAAGTGATGGTGGACATGTCCTCAGAGGGGCATGACATACATATGAATGCCACCTTTATTTGCATATCAATGCAGTTGGCCACCAGCTATTTACATATGAATGCAGCCGCTATTTACATATCAATGCCAGTTAAACAAAGGGTCTGCAGTAAACAAAGGGTCTGCAGGTGAGTCATCTGTACAATAGGGCTGAGCTGGGCAGCATTAGTAGCAGCACTTCACACTGAGCTATCGGGACACAGCACAGTGCTAAAACTTCAAGGGACAAGGGAATTTAAACTGGGATAGTTGGCAAGTATGAGGTAGCTGCTTTGGGCCCCACAGCAATGATGGGGCCCAGGGCAGCTGCCCCTTTTGCCCTGCCCTAAAGACGGCCCTGATTGTCATTTATACAGCGATCAATGCTATAAAAATGCATAGATTACTGTGTAAATCACACTGGCAGTGAAGGGGTTAACCACTAGGGGGCAGTGAAGGGGTTAAGTGTGTCCTAGGGAGTGATTCTAACTGTGGGGGGGGCTACACCTCACATGACAGCGATCACTGCTCTCGATGACAGAGAGCAGTGATCTCTGTCCTGTCACTAGGCTGAACGGGGAAATACTTTGTTTACAAAAGCATCTCCCCGTTCTACCTCTGCGTGACACAATCGTGGGCACCCGGCAGACATTGAGTCCGCTGGACCCGCGGTCACGGAGACCGCAGCACCGCTTCTCAAAGGGGACGTACCTGTATGCCCTTTTGCCCACCAGCGCCATTCTGCCGACGTAAATCGGCGTGCGCTGGTCGGCAAGCGGTTAATAAAGTTATTTAGATCATTCATTTTTTTTAGCTAGAAATCTGCTCTGGCCCCCCCTGCTGGCTGGGCCCAGTACAACAGGGCTGGTTGTACTGCCCTATAAGCGGCCCTGGCCACAATCCGAAGATTCTTGCCTCAATATTGGGTTTAAGGAAACCTTTCCATCAATTAGGGCACAGGATCCCCCTAAGAAAAGAAATGACAGCAGAAGATGGCTCAACAAATGATGCCTGTACGTATTGAGAGAAGATGTACTATTATAGATATCCATTGCCAATACCAGTTTGGAAAAAGTAAAGTATAGTGCTCCATCCTCATTCCAAACATGCCAATACCTGTTTTCCTGTACAAATCAACGTGAGACTTCCAGGGATCCCAACAATATGGCAACTGCCGTGTGGATCCTTAACCACTTGCCGACCAGCCACCTCAGTTTTACTGCGGCAGAATGACACTGCTGGGCTAAAGGACGTTATGTAACGTCACTTCGCCCTGTGGCCACTAGGGGGCACGTGCGCACCCCCGCTCGCCCCCCCGAGCCGATGCGATCACGATCGCCACTGACACACAGAGAACTGGGATCTGTGTGTGTAAACACACAGTTTATGGTTCTCTGAGGGGAGAACAGACAGATCGTCTGTTCATAGTACGACAAGCGATCCGTCATCTGCCCTGCGCAGTCCCCTCCCCCCTTCAGTTAGAACACAAACTAGGGAATAAATTAACCCCTTGATCACCCCTAGTGTTAACCCCTTCCCTGCCAGTGACATTTTTACAGTAATCAATGCATTTTACATAGTTACATAGTTACATAGTTAGTAAGGTTGAATAAAGACACCAGTCTATCCAGTTCAACCTGAGTGAGTGTGGGTGTGTGTCTACAATTGTCCCTATCCCTTATGTCTCATTAAGATGCTCATCTATTATATTATTTATTTATGGTGTCGTCAATTTTTACGCAGTGCTCCACACATACATCGCACACTCACATCTGTCCCTACCCTTAAGGAGCCCACAATCAAAAGGTTCCCAACTCTATAGCATTGATCTCTGTATTAATGTCAATGGTCCCAAAAATGTGTCAAAATTGTCCGATGTGTCCACCATAATGTCGCAGTCCTGACAAAAATCGCAGATCACTGCAATTACTAGTAAAAAAAAAATTAATAATAAAAATGCCATAAAACTATCCTCTATTTTGTAGATTTTATAACTTTTGCGCACACCAATCAATATACGCTTATTGAGATTTTTTTTTAACAAAAATATGTAGAAGAATACATATCAGCCTAAACTGAGGAAAAAAATAGTTTTTTTTATATATTTTGGGGGATATTATAGTAAAAAGTAAAAAATAATGCTTTTTTTTAAAATTGCCGCTCTTTTTTTGTTTATAGCGCAAAAAATATAAACTGCAGAGGCGATCAAATACCACCAAAAGAAAGCTCTATTTGTGGGAAAAAAAAAGGACGTCAATTTTGTTTGAGTGCAACGTTGCCCGAATCGCAAAAAGTGCTCTGGTCAGGAAGGGGGTAAAATCTGCCAGGGCTGAAGCAGTTAAATACCCCTCCCCATTGCATCAGAGCATGGCACAAGACGTCGCTCCATGATGAGGCACTATGGATGCAAAATAGAGGGGAGTGGCCATGCAGCAAGGACATCCCAGATATCCGCCGCCCACATGCACACCGAGACACACGCATCATGCCAAGGCAGCGCTCCGAGGGCCACGCCCAATGGGGTGGACCACAAGGCACCACTTTGAGCTCGACAAGAGCCAAGCCCTGGCCCGCAGGGACACCCAAAAACCAGAAATCCCAGCAGCAGAGGTCCCCCCTCACATTGGGTGCACATAAGTGGCCTATGATGGGACACTCCCACGTACACCCTTGGGCATCTGTACCAGGATCCAGTGGCAGATCAGCTGAAAAGTGGCATGGACGCAATAATGCCAGAGATAAAAAGACAAAATAAGCAAAAACAAAACAGCACAAAGCAGAACAAAACAAAACTAAGGTAAATAAATCAAGACTGAACAAAATAAAGCAAAACGAGATCAGAACTAAAAATGTTAATGTTAGAAGGCAAAATGAGTCTCGACAAACACAAAAGTGCAGACATGTATAATCAACAACAAAATGACACAGTGGTAAAAACATTCTATCCAGTCACTTTAACTTACAGTATCTCACAAAAGTGAATACACCCCTCACATTTTTGTAAATATTTTATTATATCTTTTCATGTGACAACACTGAAGAAATGACACTTTGCTACAATGTAAAGTAGTGAGCGTACAGCTTGTATAACAGTGTAAATTTGCTATCCCCTCAAACTAAATCAACACACAGCCATTAATGTCTACACTGCTGGCCACAAAAGTGAGTACACCCCTAAGTGAAAATGTCCAAATTGGGCCCACAGTGTCAATATTTTGTGTGGCCAGCATTTTTTTCTAGCACTGCCTTAACCCTCTTGGGCATGGAGTTCACCAGAGCTTCACATTTTGCCACTGGAGTCCTCTTCCACTTCTCCATGACAACATCACAGAGCTAGAGACCTTGCGCTCCTCCACCTTCCATTTGAGGATGCCCCATGGATGCTTAATGGGGCTTAGATCTGGAGACATGCTTGGCCAGTCCATCACCTTTACCCTCGGCTTCCTTGGCAAGGCAGTGGTCATCTTGGAGGTATGTTTGGGGTCGTTATTATGTTGGAATACTGCACAGTCTCTGTAGGGAGGGGATCATGCTCTGCTTCAGTATGTCACAGTACATGTTGGCATTCATGGTTCCCTCAATGAACTGTAGCACCCCAGTGCCGGCAGCTCTCATGCAGCCCCTGACACTCCCACCACTATGCTTGACTGTAGGCAAGACACACTTGTCTTTTTACTCCTCACCTGGTTGCCGCCACACACGCTTGACACCATCTGAACCAAATAAGTTTATCTTGGTCTCATCAGACCACAGGACATGGTTCCAGTAATCCATGTCCTTAGTCTGCTTGTCTTCAGCAAACTGTTTTCAGGCTTTCTTGTGCATCATCTTTAGTTCCTTCTGGGAAGACAGCCATGCAGACCAATATGATGCAGTGTGCAGCGTATGGTCTGAGCACTGACAGGCTGATCCTTCACCCCTTCCATCTCTGCAGCAATGCTGGCAGCACTCATACGCCATTTCCCAAAGACGGCCTCTGGATATGATGCTGAGCACGTGCACTCAACTTCTTAGGTCGACCATGGCGAGGCCTGTTCTGAGTGGAACCTTGAGTGGAACCTGTCCTGTTAAACCACTGTGTGATCTTGGCCACCATGCTGCAGCTCAGTTTCAGGGTCTTGGCACCTTCATATAGTCTTTATGTAGAACAACAATTCTTTTTTCAGATCCTCAGAGAGTTCTTTGCCATGAGGTGCCATGTTGAACTACCAGTGACCAGTATGAGAGTGAGAGCGATAACACCAAATTTAACACATCTGCTCCCCATTCAAACTTGATTAATACTATGAGTAAACACAGAGGAGTGCTTACTTCCGCACAAGAGAAGTGGTACCAATTCCACATATGGTGACACCTGAATGGAACATCTACAGCCCCACTTGGGAGATATCCAATGTTGGAGAGGAGCAGTGGGGGACATGAGAGAAACCAAGGCAATTGGCCAAATATTCTCATTATCATGTACAGAAAAGGGCTTGTAGCTAATACCCTCATTTAAACCTGGATACCGAGTCATTTGTAAGAGGTAAATCCACCTGGTTTCAAGTTGTAACAATTTCTTGTCTATGTCATCCCCCCCCCCCCCCCATTCACGACGGGGGATATGTTCAAGACTAAATAATTTAATTTAAATTAATGCCTTGCATGTGTACAGAATAAAATGTTTATTTTGTAGTCTATCATAGCTTTATCTATTTGCATGGGTGTTAACAATACATTCCACTTGAGGCAAAAGTTTTATTAATCCGAAAAGAAAAAAGAATGTTTCCGCGCAAAGGAATAAGTACCAGCTCAAGGGTTGGAACTGATTAATGGAACTGCTGCCTCTACAAGTTACTACCACTAGGTGGAGTAAATGAGAAAGAGAAAGAGACCAAAGTAGATATGGCGCTGTTCTGTTATTATGTTCCTGATAACAGGTGTTTTTGTTTGGAGGATTAAAATATGGTGCTAGTACACCCACTGCCACTAACAATTAGTGGGATAGGTCAGTGAGAGAAAAGATGATAAAATACAGGTAATGCTGCTGGTAAGTGCTATTAGATTAAACCACAATAAAGGGTGAGAAAATGTCTATTTAGAACATCTAAATCTCCCAATGTATCCTGTGAACATGATGGTGAAAAATATATGCTATAAATGAATCAAACCTATGTGATGTTTCTAATGTGTTAAATAAAAATGAGTGTATATAATACAAAACCATGAATTGAAAAGTTGAAGTTTAAATATGATTAATTACTTTACATATTGAAAACATATTCACCTTTCTCAGTTTATCACCATAAAAATACAATCTAAAACAAATGATAATATAAAAAAATATATAAAGCTGGATAGATCCCCCAGCATATAAAACTTACAATTTATCAGTAATAGCTAATCTGTCACAATGGTGCAAATATATATGAGATCAATAAAGTGCTAATTGTGCCATTGAAAAACCACTGAAAAAGTTTTATGAATCCAAGATCCAACAAATACATACATAGCAAGCAGGAAGCTGCATTTCTGCCCACATGATTAAACAGAGTTAGAAGTCAGACTGGAAAAATACACACAAAATTGAAGCTATGCCCACACAAAAAAAATCCACTTTTGAGAAACAAATGCACAACAATTACAGCAAACACACATAACAAACATCAAAACAGCCTTAGCAGGGCATTGGTCATTAAGCACAATATCATCCCCGCCACCCCAAAAAAATAAAAATTTAAGGACTGACAGCAAATAATTTGGCCTCTTCTCAGGCAAAACAAACCGCACTACTGCAGTCCTTTATAAAACATAGGTTGAATTGTGAACATGCCTACACATGCCCAATAAAGGACACGCCCATCAGTGTCATTCAGCAGTGGTCATCAACCCTATCCTCAGGGCCCACTAACAGGCCAGGTTTGCAAGATAACTGAAATACATCACAGGTGATATCAATTGCTGCCCAGTGATTGCAGTATTCTAATCTACATCTCCCCAAGGTAATACATAAAACCTGGCCTGTTAGTGGGCCCTGAGGACAGGGTTGATGACCACTGTCATTCAGTCTGTCTCACATATAGTTACATAGTTCACATATAGTTACATAGTTAGTCAAGTTGAAAAAAGACACAAGTCCATCTAGTTCAACCATAAAAATAAATAAAAAATAATATCAAACAATCCCATATGCCCAATCTTATACCCACAGTTGATCCAGATGAAGGCTACAAACCACAGCAAAGCATGATCCAATTTGCTACAGCAAGGGAAAAAATTCCTTCCTGACCCCCAAGAGGCAATCGGATTTTCCCTGGAACAACTTTACCTATAAACATCAGTACCCAGTTATATTATGTACATTTAGGAAAGAATCCAAGCCTTTCTTAAAGCAATCTATTGAGCTTGCCAGAACCACCTCTGGAGGAAGTCTATTCCACATTTTCACAGTTCTCACTGTGAAGAAACCTTTCCGTGGTTGGAGATGAAAACAGAAAATTGAATACTTACCTTTCCGTAATTTTCCTTTCCTGGTGCCTGCCCATGGCAGCATACCCATGGTTGGTTGCTCCGCCCTCTACCAACCCACAGGACCATTTTAACTCTATAAAAAAAAGAGTTCCTCCCCTTAGTCAGTATTCTTGTAACTAGATCTCATAACGTTAAGGATCATTGAAGGGAGGGTGTATGCTGCCATGGACAGGCACCAGGAAAGGAAAATTAAGGTAAGTATTCAATTTTCCATTTTCCTGGTGCCTCCCATGTCAGCATACCCATGGTAAATAACTCGCTTACAGGGAGGGTACTGCAATAAAGCAATTTAATTAAACAAAAAAGCTACAGTACAGATGACTGCAAAGTCCTTTCCCAAAACTCTCGGGAAGTAAGGACTGCTGGGTCCACACTATAGTGGGACATGAACATGCTGAAGGACGACCAGCTGGCCGCTCGACAAATTGTCTCAGGGGAGACCCGCGCCAAAGCTGCCCAGGAGGAGGCTATTCCACGCGTTGAGTGCGCATTGACCGCATCTGGAACTGGGAGACCACTAGCCCGATATGCTCTTTGTATTAACCTAACAATCCAGCTTGCCAAAGTCGTCTTAGATGCTGCCATTCCCTTTCTGGCACCCTTGGGGATGACAAATAGCCGTTGATCTTTCCTGAACTGCTGCATCAAATTTAGGTAGTGACTTAGGGATCTGGCTATATCCAACTCATGCAGTTTTGAGGAGGCTGGATCCTCCCCGAATGCTGGAAGAACCCACTCTTGGTTCAGATGGAAGATTAAAGGTACTTTAGGGATGAACTGATGAATAGGTTGCAACACCACCCTGTCCAGGAAGAAGGTAATGTAGGGTTCTTGTGACCCTAATGCTTGGATCTCTGATACCCTGCGACCCGAAGTGATGGCGACTAGAAAGACTGCCTTCAGAAAAATATCCTCCAAGGTGCTTTCTTCTGTGGGAGCAAACGGAGGTTTTGAAAGGATATTAAGCACGATAGTCAAATCCCATTTGGGGTATAGCATCTTTCTAGGCGGTCTCAATCTTAGAACTGCTTTCAAGAAACGTTCCACCAGAGGATCTAGCGCCCACCGGGTGTCTGTTAGAGCTGAAAGGGCTGAAACCTGAACCTTAAGCGTATTCAGGCCCAAACCTAAGTCCAATCCACTCTGTAAAAAGAGGAGTATGTTCTGGATTCCGGGGTTTAGAGGATCGAAATGGTTCGTTTCTGCCAATTCCGTAAACTTTCTCCAAACTCTATAGTATGTGGAATTCGTAGATGCTTTTCTGGCCTGTAGTAGTGTTTGAATGACATTATGCGAACATCCTAACTCGCCCAACCTTTTCCGCTCAACTTCCAAACCCTCAAGTCTAGGATCTCCGGGTGCGGGTGACAGAACTTGCCTTGAGACAGAAGGTTGTGTATGCCTGGAAGGTGAAGCGGTTTGCACAAGGTCATCTTGATTAGCAACGTGAACCACGGTCTCTTGGGCCAGTATGGAATCACTGCTAAAACTGTGATCGCTTCTGTGGTTAGACGTTGGAGAAACCTCAGTATCAGTGGAGTTGGTGGGTATGCGTATGCCATCTGAAAGTTCCATGGCTGGGTTAGGGCATCCACCCCTGCTGATTTCGGAGATGGGAACCTTAAAAAGAAAAGAGATGTCTTCGCATTGAGTGGGGAGGCAAATAGGTCTATTTGGGGAGTGCCCCATTGTTGGCATATCCAGGAGAAGACCCTCAGATTCAGAGACCACTCGTTGTTGTGGCTGAAAGATCTTGAAAGCTGATCGGCTAACTGGTTCTCTGGCCCTGGGATATATGAGGCTGGTAGGTTGACTAAATTCCTCTCGGCCCATGTCAGAATGGGTGTCACTTCGTTCAGAAGGGACCTGCTGTGCTTTCCTCCTTGATTCTGAACATAAGCTACTGCCGCTTTGTTGTCCATCTGGAGAAGGATGGATTTTCCCCTGAGGAAGGTGGCCAGAGACAGGATTTCTAACCAAGCCGCCCTTAGCTCCAAGGTGTTTGATACTACCTCTGTCGCATTGAATTGCCATCTGCCCTGTACCAACTGGTCTTGGTAATGTGCCCCCCATCCTAACTGACTTGTGTCTGTCGTCAGAACAGTCCATGGGATGGGGCCAAGGGGACAGTGAAGCAGAAGGTTGGATGGTCTTGTCCACCACCAAAGGCTGGATTCATTGTAGGTGTAATCAATATCCTCTGCTCTAGGCGATCTTTCTTCCACTGTGATAAGAAGCCCACCTGGAAAGTCCATACATGCCATCTGGCCCATTTCACCATAGGTATGCATGAAGAGAGGGAACCTAGCAGGCTTAGACAGTCTGATGCTGCCATAGAATGGCTCGCTAGCGCCCTTTTCACTTTCCCTATCAATGAAGGGATTTTTTCTGCCGGGAGTGAAACTGCTCTTCCTGGAGTGTTGAAGAATGCGCCTAGGTAAATTATCTCCTGTGTGGGCGTAAGTTGACTTTTGGCGTAGTTGATTAGCCAACCAAACTTTATCAGTGTGTCTAGGACCAACTGTACATGTATCACCAAGGTCTGCCTGTGCTGAGAAAGAACTAGAATATCATCCAAATAGTGTAGTACTCGAATCCCCTTCTCTCGAAGAGGAGCCAAGATCACTACTAGCACTTTGGTGAAAGTTCTGGGCGCTGTTGAAATCCCAAAGGGAAGGCATTGGAATTGAAGATGTAAGTCGCCTATTCTGAACCGAAGAAAAGGTTGAAACTGAGGGTGGATAGGTATGTGCAGATATGCATCCTGAAGGTCTATGGATGCCATCCAATCTCCTGGCTGAACAGATAGAATGACCGTGTTTAAGGACACCATCTTGAAATGTTTTACCCGGATATACCTGTTCAGCCTCTTCAGGTCTAGCACCGGCCTCCAACCCCCAGATTTTTTGGGGACCAAGAAGACTGGGGAATAAAAGCCTAAGTGCTTCTCCAAGTCTGGAACTGGTACTACTGCCTGCTGGAGAACAAGCATTTTGACATATTGAAGAAGGGCCTCCTTCTCTCTGGAGGTTGGAATCTTGGTGGCCTGAAAGGAATAGAGGGGAGGCTGCCTTTTGAATCCCCAGAAATGACCTTGACAGACTGTGGACACTGCCCACTGGTCTACGCAACCTTCCACCCAAACCCGGGCAAACGCCTTTAGACGGGCTCCTACCGGACCGGTTTGGGTGGAGAGGGCGTCAAAAGGACTTCTGGCCATCAACTGTGGATGTAGAGGCTTTTGGTTTAGCCGACCTCAGAATGGTAGCTTGTGAACCTTTCCAGCCCCTTCTATACTCCCTTCCCGGACGGTAGGATCTGGAGTCCTTCCCTCTTAACTGGCCCGCTGGGCGGTTTGCAAATCTCTTCCTCCTGCTTCTGTCCTGGGGAATTAGCCCACTTTTCCCCCCTGTGACTCTGGTAATTGCCGTATCCATTTTTTCGCCAAACAGGGCTTTCCCATCGTATGGAATACGACACCATGATTGCTTAGACGTTGGATCGGCCGACCATGGTTTTAGCCACAACACTCTTCTGGCCGTTATGGAATACAGCATGGCCCTGGAAGAGCATTTTAGGACGTCAATAGCCGCTTCTGCTATGAAATCTGAGGCCAGCTTTAATTCATCCAGTGCCTTAATGATTTCTTCTGAACCTACCCCTTGTCTGAGGGCCATTTCCAGGTTGTCTGACCATACTCTGGTGGCCCTTGAGATCGAAGTCAGAGCTACCGCCGGCTTGCATGCTCCCCCAGCCGCCTGATATGTTTTTTTTCAGGTCTGAGTCAATCCTTCGGGCAAGGACATCTTTAAAGTAGACTGCGTCTTCTAGTGGCAAGGTCGAGTTTCTAGCCAACCTCATAACTGAGGCGTCCACAGTTGGTACCCATCAAAAAGTTGCGCATCTCCCTGATTGAATTCTTGATCAAGCTGCTTATCTTACTCTTTATCCCCTGTAGCCTCTAGTAGACACTTCTCGCATACCAATTTTTCCGGCAGCGCTTGTCTTCCACATACCCAACAGGTCTTCTCTTTTGGATATACCGGTCTGTGGGATTCGTGTCTGCTAGGGGTATGTCAGGGTGACCTCTGGCCACTGCGGGAGGCATGAGCTGAGGATGAGTGAGAGTGTCCTGAGCTCCTATGACCTTTGGATCTCCTATCTGAGGAGCTACGGTGAGATGATCTGCGGGATGATCCCCGGTGCAGGCTGTAGAAACAAAAAATATGTTCTAATTTGCCCGTAGTGCTCTTTTTTATTTTCCTTTAAAACTTACCTGATTGCAGCCCTTACCTAGTGGTATGATGAGGATCTTTTTGTTGTGGTATCACATTACTAGGGGCAGCTGGGCAAGAGAAAAACAAAAAAAGGATAGATTTCTTTCTGCTTTCCTTTTTAACCATATACATACATACATACATATATATATATATATATATATATATATATATATATATATATATATATATACACAATACATATACATAACATTAAACAAAAGTACCCATTTGCAAGCCCCTAAATACCTTGGCCAGGCTCCATTGCAAAAAATAGGGAAGACACTTAAGGGAGATGTCTTCACCTTGATAGCTGGCCCTGTAATGAATCCCAGGCTCTCCATTTATGCTGAGAGCACTTTGGGAGTACCAAGATGGCCACCGACAGCTTCAGTTTGCTACTGGGCATGCACCGTACTGTCACATGTGCAAGTAACAGCCTGGGAGACATACCATCAGGGAAGAGCATAGAGGAGAGGCTAAGCTCCTGTTAATCTTCCAATATGGCCCAAAAAAAGATCTATAGAAAAAAACGGCCACCCATACTTATCTGGCGCTTTTAGCAGCCCAAGCGATGGGACTCCATACTGCAGGAGAGCATGAACCTGCAACAGTTACACCATAAAGCGGTGGGGTAAGACTGATAATGATCCTGCCGGCATGAGGACAAAGTAAAGAATACTGACTAAGGGGAGGAACTCTTTTTTTATAGAGTTAAAATGGTCCTGTGGGTTGGTAGAGGGCGGAGCAACCAACCATGGGTATGCTGACATGGGAGGCACCAGGAAATTTCTTTTCCTCTAGGCATAAAGAGTGCCCTCTTGACCTCTGTGTTGACCGTAAATTGAATAACTCAACACCAATTTCACTATATGGACCCCTTATATATTTGTACATGTTGATCATATCCCCCTTTACCTCCTCTTCTCAAGAAAGAATAAATTCAGTTCCTCTAATCTTTCCTCATAGCTCAGTTCCTCCATGCCTCTTATCAGTTTGGTTGCCTTTGGTTGCCTTTCTCTGCACTTTCTTGATATCCTTTTTGAGAACTGGTGCCCAAAACTGAACTGCATATTCCAGATGAGGTCTTACTAATGATTTGTACAGGGGCAAAATTATATGGCTCTCTCTGAAGTCCATACCTCTCTTAATACAAGAAAGGACTTTTCTTGCTTTGGAAACTGCAGCTTGGCATTGCATGTTATTATTGAGCTTATTATCTACCAAAACCCCCAGATCATTCTCCACTACAGATCCCCCCAGTTGTACTCCTAGTATGTATGATGCATGCATATTCTTAGCCCCCAAGTGCATAACTTTACATTTTATCAATATTAACCACTTCAGCCCTAGAAGATTTTACCCCCTTCCTGAGCAGAGCACTTTTTGCGATTCGGCATTGACTTTAACTGACAATTGCGTGGTCTGAGCTTTCTTTTGGTGGTATTTGATCACCTCTGCGGTTTTTATTTTTTGCGCTATAAACAAAAAAGAGCGACAATTTTGAAAAAAAAAAATTATTATTTACTTTTTGCTATAATAAATATCCCCCAAAAATATATAGAAAAAACTTTTTTTTTCCTCAGTTTAGGCCGATATGTATCCGTCTACATATTTTTGGTAAAAAAAATCGCAATAAGCATATATTGATTGGTTTGCCCAAAAGTTATAGCATCTACAAAATTTTTATTTTTAATTTTCTTTTATTAGTAATGGCGGCGATCTGCGTTTTTTATCGGGACTGAGTCATTATGGCGGACACATCAGACACTTTTGACACTATTTTGGGACCATTGTCATTTATACAGCGATCAGTGCTATAAAAATGCACTGATTACTATGTAAATGACACTGGCAGTGAAGGGGTTAAACACTAGGGGGCTATGAAGGGGTTAAGTGTGTCCTAGGGAGTGATTCTAACTGTGGGGGGATATACAACATGTTGTTGGAGATACAACAGTTTTCAGCTTAGCCTATTGACCGCAGTTCTCAAACCGGACACTAGATGTCGCTAATGCTCAGTGGTATGCTGTGCAGTTTTCTATGATATGTTGTATTTCCTGTGTATAGTGTTGTACCTGTTGGTTTCTTTTTCCTGTCTGTGTACTTCTTGCCAGTTATGTTCCAATAAAGTCAGTTCCTGTTACTCCACAACGTCTGATCTGAATTGACTCCGCTGCACCTAGCAATTGCACTCTGCAACAGGTTATGGGCCCAGTGTTCGGATAAAGTCATACAACCGGGTGCAACCCAGGCAGAACAAAGCCTCGAACGGGAGACAGTGTGGCTGATGCGGAGATCGACATAAGGAAGGTTTCCAGTGACATCTCCTACAGACAAGTAAGACTGTTTGTATATAAAGGAGGGAAAAAAATGGCCGGAAACTCAGAGCTTAAACTCTCAATGGCCAAGCTGAACAATGACAATTATCAGTTATGGAAGTTCAAAGTGGAAATGCTGTTATCCAGAGATGACTTGTGGGAGGTTACCACCACAGAGAGGCCACAAGATAATAATCAGGATTGTGACAAGAAAAACAGACAGGCACGGACCACCATAAGTTTACTAGTGGAGGATGAGCAGCTCATGCATATATGTCATGAGGACACAGCGAAAGGCATGTGGGACGTACTGAAAAGACTGCATGAAAGATTCAGTTTAAACAGCAAGCTGTTTTTGCTGTGCAAACTTTACAAAATGAGAACAGGACATGCAGAAGCATATAAATGTAATGCTGGAAGTGATTACGCAACTCAGATCAATCGGGGAGAATATAACAGGCAGTCACACTGCAGCCATGGTGTTATGCAGTTTGTCTGATACATATACTGCACTGATCAATGCATTGGAGACACGACCTGAGACAGATCTGAAGCTAGCATTTGTAAAAACCAGGCTCATAGATGAGTATCAGAGAAGAAAGGAATTAGTGCATGACTCCACAGAAACCAACACCAGAACCGCTCTTAAAGTTACAGATGCAAAGTTACACAGGAAAGAGACCAGAGTGTGTTTCAGATGCCACAAACAGGGACACATAAAGAAAGACTGTACTATATGGAAAGCAGAGCAAATGAGACAGCGTCCCTCTTATGCTAAACAAAAGGTCAAAACCATAATCAATGATCCATGGGAAGGAAACTGGAATGCCACATTTAAAACGATAGGCAACAACAAATGCCAAGGCTGGTGCATCGATTCCGGGGCAACCAGTAACATGATGAGTGATAGAAGTTTCTTCACAGAACTTAATCTGAACAACAAAGAAATTATTTATTTGCAGATGGAAGCAAAATACATGCAGAAGGATATGGACATGGAACCCTTGTATGCCTGGATGATGCGGGACACAATTTAGCCATACCAGTGAAAGATGTGCTTTATGTTCCTAATCTAGAAGGAGGACTCTTATCTGTGAAGCATTTAACAGCCACAGGACTCACTGTAAAATTCCAAGGTGACAAGTGTTCTATTCTAAACGGCAAACAGACAATAGCAAGTGCCAAGCAATCTATATCACCTCGACACAGTGAAGGAAAAGGACTAAGACACACTAAGTACACACAAGCACAATGACTGTATATATATATATATATATATATATGGCACAGACGTCTAGGTCACAGACATCCAGAATGCATACAGGAACTACAAAGGAGGAATCTGAAAAGGGATCTAACAGTATCCCCTTGTCCAGTTACTGCTAAGTGTGAATGTTGCATTAAATCCAAAGCGACAAGAGCAACATTTCCCAAAGTCAGTCAGAAGAGAGCTTCAAGACCACTTGACTTAGTTCACAGTGACATGTGTGGTCCCCTAAACCCACCCACACCTGGAGGCAACAGGTACATAGTGACTTTCATAGACGATTATTCAAGATACACAGTCACCTACCTAATGCAACACAGTCACCTACCTAATGCAACACAAGAGTGAAGTTTTCGACAAATTAAAAGACTATATAACAAAGACCAATAACAAGTTTCAGAGGAAGCCTCTCATACTTTGGAGCGATAATGGAGGTGAATTCACAGGAGGTAAGATACAAGAGTACTTAAAACAGAATGGAATAGAACATCAAAAGACAGTCCCATATACACCAGAACAAAATGGAGTAGCTGAAAGAAAGAATAGTATGCTGACAGACTCTTGACTAAAGGGTTCGCCAACCTTGGGTCCTTACCATTAGATTAAAGACAGACCGCGTGACATGGGTTTTAAACGGCTACAGCAGCCAATTTATTAACAAAATAATAAATAACGTAAAAAAACACGTAACACATACCAGTAAGAACAAAATAATGTCCAACAGCAAGAGGTCTTTGGGTGTCTTAAAAAGGCACACTTTATAACTTTAATGGTCTATATCCTCAGCTGTGCCCCAACTGGCTCGAGGATGCTCGGACATCACACCAACTTCCATATTCCCCTCCCCCAGGGGACTTATCTCCTGGGAGAACCACCGCTAACCAAAGGTAAGCGCCATCCTTAGATGGGCCCCACTAATCCTGTGACCATGCAAATTTTTCACTGACCCCCCAAAGACCCCTTGGACCGCCAACTGCTGCGACAAAATTGAACAGTACACCTTAACATGAAATGATACCATAAACAATGGATATTGTTTTTTTTTTTCTTTTTTTTATCTTCTGTGTGTTTTTTTTTTTTGGAAAGCAAAACGTGAAACAACAAAACACATTTACCCACCATTCCTAAATACCAACACGACCCCAACCTGTCCAGCATTCTGACCCCTAACACCAAGGTGGGAGGGCGGGAAGATGTCTCCTCTCCAACTTCTCTGAATGATGAAGAATCCACCCCCTACACCGGACCCCAACCTCTGGACCTTGCCCCTTCTGCCTTCTACCTCCAATCAGGTAAGAGCTGACTCCGTGCCCCCACCACTGACCTGACTGACCGTTCCCTGACCCCTGTTCCTCCCATAGTCACGCAGCCCCTGCGTCCATTCTCTCCTACGGGTCTCACTTGACTAAAGGATTCGTCAACCTTGGGTCCTTACCATTAGATTAAAGACACAGACCACGTGACATGGGTTTTAAACGGCCACAGCAGCCAATTTATTAACAAAATAATAAATAACGTGAAAAAACACGTAACACATACCCGTAAGAACAAAATAATGTCCAACAGCAAGAGGTCTTTGGGTGTCTTAAAAAGGCACACTTCATAACTTTAATGGTCTATATCCTCAGCTGTGCCCCAACTGGCTCAAGGATGCTCGGACATCACACCAACTTCCATATTCCCCTCCCCCAGGGGACTTATCTCCTGGGAGAACCACCGCTAACCAAAGGTAAGCGCCATCCTTAGATGGGCCCCACTAATCCTGTGACCATGCAAAATTTTCACTGACCCCCCAAAGACCCCTTGGACCGCCACATGAGCTTGATTGAAACCTCATTCAAGCGAATCCCTCCACACCTGCAAAGCCCTAACCACCCCTTCCTGAAGGCCAAGGGACCAGATGTCTATACCCACAGCATTCAAATGAACACCATCATCTCGCCAATAGCCAACAGACTGATCCTCCATCTCCCTGTGTTGAACCACTATACCCCCCAGCCTGGCCACAAACCTCCCAATCTCCCTGTTCAACTTAATTCTGGCTTTGTTCACTCGGCCTACGGAGCGGGCAAAACGCCACACCTTTCTTGCCACAATATCTGACCACACAATGATGCAGCCGGGAAAATCACGCAACAGGCGCAAAACATCAAACTTGATATCCCTTGCCAAATCCCTAGCCGCCCGTACCCCTAAATCATTGCCCCCAGCCTGAAGAACTACAACGTCTGGTGGCCTGTCAACTCTTGAAAAATAATGAAATTCAGGGAGAACCTGGCCCCACATCATTCCACGAATCCCTAACCATTTCAGGACAGCCTCACTCCGTGAAATGCCCAGTTGTCTCCCATCTGGGTGGACATCGGCCCTAACCGCCCCCCAGAAAACGTATGAATCCCCCAGGATCCAGACCAGACCAGGAGGAAGACCTGAAAGAAAACAAAAAGGAACATAGAACCACACACAACACTCAATGAAACTTCAAAGCAGGTGAGGGCGAACATAAATCTTAAAACGATCGGACTCCCACCTCCCTATCCATCTCACTACCTGGGAATCCAAACCCCACCTGGCCGCTTCAGTGGCTGCCCCCACACGGAAGAAGTGAGTATTAAACTGGGAAACCTCCCTGCCCGCCTGCTTTAAACAACGGTGAAAAACAGACAAAAGTTGAAAACGCGACAGGAATGAACCATCCTCGTGCAATAAAAAGGTCCCCGACCCCAACTCCCTCGCTTCCATGTACCGTTGCACAGAAGAAACCGGGCCAACCGATACCGGCAGCACCCGAAACAATGACACAGAAACCCCTTTGCCCAACTGATCCGTTTTAGACTTACTAATATGAATCTGAACACACTCCCCTGACATTGTCACGTCTGTCAATTGTAACCCCCCGACCCCACACCTGTTCTTGCTCACCAGCTCCCCAATACGCAACGCCCCGAAAAATGCTAATGCAAAAGCCACTGTGAACAGCCTCACCTCATAATCAGAAGTACAAACCCCGGGCAACAGCCCCACTAACTCCTGAAGCAACTCAAACGAGACCGGGCGCCTAGTATCCGGCTGCACTCGCCCCCTCCGGAACCCCTTCATGGCCTGGCGCACCCTAAAATCCTTCGTCACATCCGTCAGGCCTTGAATCCGAAAGAAAAAAGCTAAGGCAGCTAAACTCTTGTTCATTTTCGACACGATGTGCCCCGCGCAAACCAATTCCCAATAAAGCACAGCAGCAAAGCCAAGTGCTCCTGTTGTGAAACACTCCCCCCAACCGAACTTACCAGGTTAGACCACTCACCACACACACAGTACGCCACCCATGTACCCCCGGTCACCGATCGACGTAACAGATCCTCCGCTACTCCAATGCCAGTCTCCACAGCCTGTCTGGACAAGGAACCCCCAGTTGCTCCGACTCCGGCGCCAACCTTCGAAACCTTGTCCACTGGAAACGAGACAAAGAATCGGCAATGGAATTCAAAACACCCGGGACATGAACAGCTTGTACAAGACAATTCAAACTTAAACACCGTAAAACCAAGTGACACAGCAATCGCACCACCGGCAGCGAAGAAGCTGACAAGCTCGATATCACCTCCACCACCCCCAAGTTGTCGCAGTGAAAACAGACCCGCCGATCCCGATATTTGGAGCCCCAAATCTCAACCGCCACCACAATCAGAAATAGTTCCAGCAAAACTAAATTACGCAAGACCCCCGCCGAACTCCACTCCTCAGGCCACGCCGCTGCGCACCAAGCCCCTTGGCAAAAAGCCCGAACTACCCGCCGCATCCGTGAAAATGTCAATGTCGGAGGCTGCCACAACAGGGGCCATCCATAAGGACCTGCCATTATATGTGACCAAAAACTCACCCCAAACCCTCAAGTCGGCCTTCAGTTCCCTCGAAAGCCTGATGAAGTGATGCGGCATAAGTACCCCCGCGGTAGCGGAACAGAGACGATGACTAAAGATGCGTCCCATAGGCATGATGCGGCAGGCGAAATTAAGCTTACCCAATAACTACTGCAACTGCCTAAGCCTGACCTTCTTTGCCGCCAACGCCTCCGCCACCCCCCGACGCAAGTCTTCCAGTTTGTCGCTCGGAAGCCAACATTCCATTAGACGCGTGTCAATGACAATGCCCAAAAATTGTATGACCGTGGAAGGACCTTCCGTTTTACCCTGCGCCAAGGTAATCCCAAAACGGGTCGCAATAGATTCCAAAGTGTGCAACAGTACTGAGCAGACTGAAGAATCCGGGGGACCAATGCAGAGAAAATCATTGAGAGTGCAGCACCGACCTCAACTGAGTCTCTTCCCAAACCACCCATTCCACGAAGGTGCTGAAGACCTCAAAATATGCGCAAGAAATGGAACAGCCCATCGGAAGACACCAGTCAAGATAAAACTGCCCCTCCCAGCAAATGCTGACTTGCCGGGTGCACTGGCAGCAAGCGAAAAGCGGATTCAATATTCGTCTTTGCCATCAATGAACCCTGGCCCAACCTCTGAACCCAACTAACTGCGGCATCAAAGGAGGTGTACGACATGGAAGCCAAATCCGGAGAAATCGCATCATTCACCGACGTCCCTTTTGGATACAACAAATGATGAATTAACCGGAATTTGTTGGGTTCCTTTTTGGGGACAACCCCCAGGGGGACACGTGTAGAGACAACACGGGGGGGTGATCGAATGGTCCAGCCATTCTCCCGAGTTTCACCTCCTTCGCCAACTTGTCAGAAACAACCTGGGGAAATTGGCGGGTTGATTTTAAGTTTTGGTGCTGTGGCGACTGGGTCACTGGCCCCGAACATGGGATCCGAAAACCATGGGCAAAACCATCAGCTTAAAAACGTGCCGCCTCCCTCCGCGGATACCTATCTAGATACGGTACCATCGCGGGGAGGTTTACTGGCGTCTTCCCTTTTTGAAGCCGACTCAATGGGTTGGGACTTTCCTTTCTTAAAACACTTGGTATAACTGTGGGAGCCCCCGCAGCCAGAGCACTCGTGACGGAAACGACAGTTCATGCCAAAACGGCATGACCCCTCGTTAAACTGCCAACAAATTCCTTTTCGTTGTGAGGCCAACTGTCCAGCGGCACCTGAACCGCCGGCCCCCCCAAGAAAGGGCTGTCCCAAAACCCATGCCTGGGACATAAGCTTCATCCAAAGCCCAATGTCCTTATGGTCCCAACGCAAGCCCGGACGCAAAGCCTTGCGCTGACGGAATTGCTCGTCATATCGCAACCAAGCAATACCCCCATAAACCCGATAAGCCTCCCCAGTGGCATCCAGATAACAAAAAAGTGGAGAACAATTCTCCAGTGCTTTTTCGCCAATCACGCTAGCCAAAATGGCAAATGCCTGAAGCCAATTCACAAAAGTGCGAGGGATAAGCCTCCAGCAGCGCTTCTCTTCCTCCTCCTTCTTGCTTTCGTCCGCCTTCCCTTTGTCGATATTAAATTTTTCCAATGGCAAAAGAGAGAATATTTCAACATACTCCCCTTTCCAAATTTTTTCCCGTACGTCTTGCTTCAAATGAACCCCCAGTGGGCCCTCGAAGCACACGTAAATCTCGCACTTCGCCACATCCGCCAACCGCACCTTATCCTCAGCAGACTCCTTCCCTTTACTCGCATCCACCCCAGTCACTTCCGTTTGCGACACGGCCTCCACGCTATCACCGGAGGACACCCCCGCCCCCATCCCGGGTACCGCCACCGCCAGTGGCCCCGTTGAGGGTACCGTGGGAGGAAAACTAGAGCTCCCGCCCAAGGCAGCCGGAGCCCATGCCCCAACGGGCCCCTGAGATGTGGTAGAAGACCCAGCCGGGTCAAAATGGGCCAACAACTCCCGAAAACCCGCAAAAAATGCGGACAAAACCGGCGCGGCACCCGCATCTCCCCCCACAACTCCCGACCCCCCTGCACTAACCCCCGAAGAAACCCCCAATTCACCCCCCCACCTGACTACTAAGCATAGGTAAAATTGGCGACTTACCAGGCTGCAGCCGCACCGCCACACGACTAGCCGTCTGTCCGGATCCCAGCTGACTCCGCAAGGCAGGACGCCTCCCGACCGACCGATCATCATCATCTGCGCTGGTAATCTCACCGGACTCGGCTGAAGAATCTTGCCGCGGCGACGTCCCCTGCCTCCTTCGCACCGACGACTCCTCACCGGGGCTCCCGGAAGCCTCCTCTTCTGCCCCAGGCACAGTTCTCTCCACCGAAGAGCTGCTGGGCACTGTAGTACCCCCAGCTGCAGCAGGGACGCGCTGTCTCTTTAAGGGGGCGTGTCCACCAGCCTGATTGATTCCCCTGCTCCTGGTCTGCGATACTGCTGGCGAACCAGCAGAGGACGCTCCAACCCCCCTGCCAGTCGTATCAGTCAGCCTCTGCTGCCGAGCTCCCCTCCGTGCAGCAGCCGCGGAGCGAGCCTGAATGCTCCGGAGCCCCGTGTCTGCGGCTGGCGAGGGACGATGGCGGCACCCCCCCAGTGAGTTCCCTCCAATCCTGAGCCTCTTCATCCCTCTGGCCAGCTGAGGGGCAGGGATGCCCCCCACCACGCATACCGCTGCTTTTCCCACGCCGAGCCGCCCTCCCCACCGGGACATCCATGCGGGGGGGAGGAGGGAGGGCTGCCGCCTGCTCCGGCCAGTGCTGCGAGGGGAAGGAGAGCACCGGGGGGTAGGATTCCTCCCAGGGCCCCCACCAGAACTGATAGGAGGCAGCCCGGTAGCAAGCCCCGGAGGGTCCCTGAGACAGGGGCTCCTTCTTGCCTGTTGAGCCAGAGGAACAGGAGATGGGCTCAGGCACTCCGGAGGGTGCACCTTCCTGGCTCATTTTCGCCCCGGGGAAGAAGGGGCAGGTGAGGGGGAAGCTCCCGACCCCCCAAGCACATCAGATAGCTGCTGCTGCAGCCACTGAGGGCCCCGCTCAACCGCTGCGGCCCTGACCTGAGCCAACAAGGCCTCTAGATCACTCATCTCCCTATCTCTCTACCTGCAGGTGATCAGCAAGGATGTCCCAAGAAGATGTTTCCTCTCCAACTTCTCTGAATGATGAAGAATCCACCCCCTACACCGGACCCCAACCTCTGGACCCTGCCCCTTCTGCCTTCTACCTCCAATCAGGTAAGAGCTGACTCCGTGCCCCCACCACTGACCTGACTGACCGTTCCCTGACCCCTGTTCCTCCCATAGTCATGCAGCCCCTGCGTCCATTCTCTCCTACGGGTCTCACTGTGGACTACCACAAAAATACTGGGGTGAGGCAGCCATGACAGCGACATATTTGCAGAACAGACTTCTTTCCAGAACAGTGAAGAAAACCCCATATGAACTATGGCACAATGAGAAGCCAAGTGTAAAACACCTAATGCCCTGTACACACGGTCGGACATTGATCGGACATTCCGACAACAAAATCCATGTATTTTTTTCGACGGATGTTGGCTCAAACTTGTCTTGCATACACACGGTCACACAAAATTGTCGGAAAATCCGATCGTTCTAAACGCGGTGACGTAAAACGCGTACATCGGGACTATAAACGGGGCAGTAGTCAATAGCTTTCGTCTCTTAATTTATTCTGAGCATGCGTGGCACTTTGTGCGTCGGATTTGTGTACACACGATCGGAATTTCCGACAACGGATTTTGTTGGAAAATTTTATAGCAAGCTCTCAAACTTTGTGTGTCGGAAAGTCCGATGGAAAATGTGTGATGGAGCCCACACACGGTCGGAATTGCCGAAAACAAGGTCCTATCACACATTTTCCATCGGAAAATCCGACAGGGCATTAGAGTTTTCGGATGCAAAGCATTCATCTACATACCTGAAGAAAAATGCACAAAACTCCAGTACAGTGCGTTTGAAGGTATCTTCGTTGGATACAGTGACAATGTCAAGGATTACAGAATCCTAAATCCCAAAAATAACAAGGCCATTAGCAACAGAATAACTTTTGTTGAATATTTAAGAGACAATGTAATGACAACAGTAGAAGCAAGAATAGAAGAGAAAACTGACATTGACCAGCCCATCTCTGTAACTTCCGAACAAACAGTTAAAGTAAGTGCAGACTCAGCCAGCACTAAAGAGCAGAAACAGAAGACTCAGACACGAAAACGAGACGTTCAACAAGAGAAAACAAAGGTAAACCACCTATATGTCTCTCATACAAAGCAAGTACTGCTAGTATCAACGAACCTGCGAGCTGGGAAGACATATCTCAACTTCCAGAACAAGAAGCAAGTAAATGGATAAAGGCTGCTGAGGAAGAGATGAAATCCATGCATGACACCAAAACATGGACACTCACAGAACTACCACCCGGAAGGAAAGCCATAGGCTATAAATGGACTTTTAAAGTGAAATACAATGCAGATGGCACAATTGAACGGTACAAAGCAAGACTAGTAGCCAAGGGCTATTCTCAAAAATACGGAGAGGACTATGATGAGACATTTGCACCAGTAGTCAAGCACACTACAATACGGACTTTACTGACAATAGCCGCCATAAGGAAAATGCAAGTGAAACATTTTGATGTGAAAACCGCGTTTCTACATGGCGATTTAACAGAAGAAATTTTCATGGAACAGCCGCCAGGATTCAAAGATAAACAAAGGTCAGATCTAGTATGCAAACTTCACAGGAGTATATATGGTCTAAAGCAAGCAGCCAGGGCTTGGAATATAAGTGCTTACACATCAAAACTTTCTAAGGAGTAAAGCAGACCCCTGCTTATACACAAAGAAATTGGCAAATCGATGGGTCTATATGCTCATTTATGTGGATGATATCCTGATTTGTTTTGAGCAAGAAAGGGATGAAGCAGAAATACTTGAAAAACTAAATCAGCACTTTGACACCAAAGATCTTGGCAACATAAAGAATTACCTCGGTATCCAGATCGAAAGAGAGGAAGATGGCAGCTTTCTTCTGAAACAAAGGCACAAAATACAAGAAATAATTGAAACATTTGGAATGGAAGACGCCAAACCGATAAAGTCTCCCATGGAAACCAACTACCTAAAAGAGATGAATTGTTAAGATAACCCATTACCTACTAATACTCAATACAGAAAAGCAATAAGGAAATTGCTGTACCTTACTACTGCTACAAGGCCGGACATTGCAGCAACTTTTAGAATCCTATGCAGAAAGGTTTCAATGCCAAGTAAAAAGGACTGGAATGCTGTAAAGCGAATCATTCGTTATCTTAAAGGAATTTCCCACTACAAGTTAAAGTTACCAGGAAGTAATGAAAGCACCCTAACAAGATATGTGGATGATGATTGGGCAGGAGACACCAGTGACAGAAAATCTACCAGTGGCTACTTCTGCCAGGTGGTGCCATCAGTTGGACTAGTAGAAAGCAACTCTCTGTTACACTGTCGTCTACTGAAGCAGAATATGTTGCTGTAGTGCAGGCAAGCCAAGAAGTTATATGGCTGAGACAGTTGTTAACAGACTTGGGTCAACCGCAGTTGGCACCAACAGAAATCTATGAGGACAATGAAGGATGCCTTGTACATGCGCACATGGAAGGAGTTAATTCAAGAACCAAGCACATTGATGTGAAGTTTCACTTTCTTAGGGATCTTCAAGAGCAAGGTCTTCTTGAGTTACTTTATTGCCCAACCGAGGATATGACAACAGATATCCTTACAAAGCCCCTGACCGCTGAAAAACATTCAAGGTTTACAAAGAAGATGGGTTTAACAGACTTATGCCCCGTACACATGATCGGACATTGATCGGACATTCCGACAACAAAATCCTAGGATTTTTTCCGACGGATGTTGGCTCAAACTTGTTTTGCGTACACACGGTCGCACAAAGTTGTCGAAATTTCCGATCGCCAACAACGCGGTGACATCAAGCACGTACGACGAGACTAAAAAAGGCCAGTTCAGAACCAAGCGCGGGAACCCTTTGGGCTCCTTTTGCTAATCTCGTGTTAGTAAAAGTTTGGTGAGAGACGATTCGCGCTTTTTCAGACTCGTGGCTTTCAGATCGTTTTCTGCGGTTCAGTTTGTGCTTGTGGGTTTGTATCTGCTCTTCAGTGCGTGCAAGCAAGTTCCGTGTGACTTTAATTAGTCATTGTGTTCTTGTTTGTTCGTTACTGTTTTTCAGGTCGCTCTTCACAGGCCTTGCTGTTCTTCAGTGCGTTCTGTTACTTCGTTCTGAGCAGCCGACCGTTTTCTAGCCATGTTGCGTATACGTACTCCTCGTAGAGTTCGTGCTGTGCGGGGGCTTGGTGTTGGGGTCCTGACCTTGACACAAGTCCAGTCCATGAACAGGGTGGGGAGGAGTTCATGGACCAAGAATTGGTTGCTTCAGCGTGACCAGTTCTCTCATATGCCTTTGCTCCGTGAGATCCGTGAGAATAATCTTGATGATTTCAGGAACTTTCTCAGGATGACGGACCCCGTATTTCACCATCTGCTGGCTTTGCTGACCCCCTATATCAGCAGGCAGGATACCTGCATGAGGCAAGCTATCACTCCGGAGCAGAGGCTCGTCGCTACCCTGCGGTACTTGGCGACAGGGAGAAGCCTGCAGGACTTAAAGTTCTCAACAGGCATCTCCCCCCAGGCTCTGGGGATCATTATCCCAGAGACCTGTTCTGCCATCATCCAGGTCCTACAGAAGGAGTATATGAAGGTAACATTTTTATCCTTTAATATCACATTTTATTGTATATAATGTTTGCTAATGTAATGTATTTCTTTCCTCATTCCCTAATTACCATGATTGTAATATGCTGTGAATGTCCCTGTGACAGACCTAGCCGGGAAAGAGACTTTTGGAGGGGACTGTATGCTAGCCTCTTGCCGATCAATCGGGGGCCCTTGCATTTGGGGGAACGGTGTTCTTTGTGAGCTGTATGTCTGCGGACCCTGGATTTGCCATATTGGAATAGTGACTGATTCATAATGCTGGGACAGATACTGTTAGGAGATGCTGATGTAAATTCCAACACCTGTCTGTCTATTGTCTGCTAAAAATGTGTATTGTAAATAAGTCTACTTTGGGATCTAAGAGTCATTAGATCCCCATTGTTATTTGTGTTAATTAACTCTGCTATTGTGTGAAGAAGAGTCCATGTTGATTGTGATAATGTTGATTGGACTTTCTGAACTACAAGGCGGCCAGTCTGGCCTAACGGTCATGTCTGAGTCATCTAGGCTGTCTAAAGGGATTAGTTAATTAGCTCATGTTAATTAGGTTAATTAGGGTACAGCTGTATTGTTAGAGTAATATGAGCAGGAGGTCTGCACCTACACTTTGAGTGTATAAAAGCCTGTATTTTGTCAATAAAGATAGATTCCTGTTTGAACTTACATACAGCCTGCCTGGTGTTTGTTCTGAGCTATCACAACTGGGTTAGAATGGCACATAGCTGAAGTTCTAATCCCGGAGCATTGGATGACCGAACCATCAGACGTTGCAATCTGATTCTATAGCTGCAGAGGAGTGTCGGGAGAGTGGAACCGAGCGAGCAAAGGGGCTCGTTACATTGGTTGGCAGCCGTGGGATTTGCTCTCCAGTTACTGGGACACTCCAAACCAGCCTGCAGGAGAGCCACGCTGAAAGATTTACTTGAGAGCTGTGGAGGGAATGGTGGGATCGTGCTTCCTTGCTGTGAACACATCCAAACCATCACCTGGATCCAAGGTAGCAGGATAGCAGGAGAGGAGAGATACCAGCCACCATGGATAAGGAATTCAGAAGGAGGTTGCAAGAGAAGGAGATACAGCACAGAGGACCAGTATCAGAGCAGGTCCTGCTAGGATGGTTTGATTCTATCCGCTGTAAACTCTGGAAGGAAGCACTAGCCCGTGAGCAGCGACACCAGGGAAAAGGTCTCCCCTCCATCCATGTGAGGTACTGGTCGCAGTATGAAGTGCGAATGCTGTTTTTGGGGGAACAGCCGAGTTAAGCAGGCTGATCCGGGCAGAAATGTGGTTGGATGAGAGCTACAGAGCCCTGCAGTGGTATGTAGCCCAAGTGTGCCCATGGACAGCGGATGACAGCCCCACGGAAGGCTTTGACTACGATGGCCTGGTATTGTTATACTGGAGGCTGTCCAGGGACCCTGACTTTGGAAGTGATCGGGAGTGGCGTTTGGAGGAAATAATGGAGCACAGAGAGCGGAGATTGAATGTCTCAGAAGTGCACTGGGCACTGGAAGATTTGGAGTTTCTGGCCGTTCAGGAATGGGAGTTGGAGATCGCCTACAAACAGCTGTTAGACTCTGCTCAGCAGCAGGGTGGTGCTCCCTTTGCCTGGGACTATCATGAAATACCAGTTGACAACTCTGAAATCCTGGCTGAAGAGTTGACAATGTGGCAGAGTAACGGTGTACTTTGCCAACCTGCCCCCGCAGCTATGGAGGCGGAGGTCTTATGGCGGATGCAGCAAGTGCTGACTGACGTTGATGAACCTGTTTCTGCATTGGATGATCTTGGATGGAGGAATGTGCCTGTCCAGCAGAATGCCAGTGAATCGGCAGTGGAAAATCTGAAGATTGCCGTCCCCCAACCTGAAGTGCTGACAACAGGGCAGAGCTCTGCTAACCTCTGCCCAGCACTGATAGCATCTTCTGGGTTCCACGGAGAGGAGATGGTGAACCTTTATCCCCAGACACCAGTTGCAGAGACAGGGGATTTGATAGACTTTTCTGCTGAGGAAGAACAACCTGGTGAGCCTCCAGCAGAAGAAGAGCTGTTATTAGGGCCAAACTTCACTGTGCTCTGCCCAGCACTGATAGCATCTTCTGGGTTCCAGGGACAGGAGATGGTGAACATTTATCCCCAGACACCAGTTGCAGAGACAGGGGATTTGATAGACTTTTCTGCTGAGGAAGAACAACCTGGTGAGCCTCCAGCAGAAGAGGAGCTGTTATTAGGGCCAAACTTCACTATGCTCTGCCCAGCACCAACAGAAGTATCTGTGAAGTTACAAGGAACTTCCCCAGCTGAAGCGCTGGCAACCGGACAGAGGGTCCAAGATCTCTGCCCTACACCTGCGTCGCTTCCGGAGGCTCAGGGTGAGAAGGAGGTGGTCACTTCCCACCAACAGATCAGGATACAGGGGGAGAAGGGAGAGGAGGTGTTCGTCGTCCCTCCCCTGTTAGCTCCGGCTAACAGTTAGCCGGAGCAGATGGTGTGGGGTTTCCAGCAGAGGGGCTGGCAACAGGGCCGAGTACTACTGGACTTTGCCCTCAACTAACAGAGCATGGATGTCCTGTGAAGGTGGATGGGACTTCAGTCTCCACCTGTATACCCCAGGGATGCTGGGCAGTCGGCCCAGATCCCCAACAGCATGACGGAGTGAGCACAGACACCCTGTCTTCTCTCCAGCGGCAGAAAGGACTCCAGGGAGAAGGGCCAGTCCAGGCCTCTCCCCAGCGGCAGATATGTTCTCTGAGAGAGGCAGAGGTTGGCTGGGTGAGTAATACTTTGTTTGGAACAATTTGTTTGGGGTACTGTGTGGGTACAGGCATTAGAGGACTGGAACTACTGACTAACTTCGGATTCAACCCGTCTGGGGTCTCCTCCTGTGTTAGTCTCCTGCCAAAAGGGGAGAAATGTGACAGACCTAGCCGGGAAAGAGACTTTTGGAGGGGACTGTATGCTAGCCTCTTGCCGATCGATCGGGGGCCCTTGCATTTGGGGGAACGGTGCTCTTTGTGAGCTGTATGTCTGGGGACCCTGGATTTGCCATATTGGAATAGTGGCTGATTCATAATGCTGGGACAGATACTGTTAGGAGATGCTGATGTAAATTCCAACACCTGTCTGTCTATTGTCTGCTAAAAATGTGTATTGTAAATAAGTCTACTATGGGATCTAAGAGTCATTAGATCCCCATTGTTATTTGTGTTAATTAACTCTGCTATTGTGTGAAGAAGAGTCTATGTTGATTGTGATAATGTTGATTGGACTTTCTGAACTACAAGACGGCCAGTCTGGCCTAACGGTCATGTCTGAGTCATTTAGGCTGTCTAAAGGGATTAGTTAATTAGCTCATGTTAATTAGGTTAATTAGGTTACAGCTGTATTGTTAGAGTAATATGAGCAGGAGGTCTGCACCTACACTTGTATGTGAGTGTATAAAAGCCTGTATTTTGTCAATAAAGATAGACTCCTGTTTGAACTTACATACAGCCTGCCTGGTGTTTGTTCTGAGCTATCACAACTGGGTTAGAACAGCACATAGCAGTTCTAATCCCGGAGCATTGGATGACCGAACCATCAGACGTTGCAATCTGATTCTATAGCTGTGGAGGAGTGTCGGGAGAGTGGAACCGAGCAAGCAAAGGGGCTCGTTACAGTCCCCTTTGTCCTCATGCATGCTGGATTTTTCTGTAATTATTTTTTTGTCCTTCATACATATTTGCCTTCACTAACCTCCCCAGCATGCTCTCCTGCCCCTATATTCACCTCATGTAGTCACTTAACAATGTATTTTATCAGCTCCATAGTAGTGCTTTACCCCAAACACCCCCTAAAATGTTTTGAAATGATTTGTGCTTTAAATTCAGGCAGAGTGCCAGAGGCTTTTTTTGTAGTGTCCCCAAATCATTTTTATTAACCCTCCCTCCCCCCAACTGCTAAGTCAGCTGATCCCAATTCTCTATCTATCCACAATCATCTATCTGCTGACTTTGCCAAACCCATACACACTATACCCATCTCTTTTGTGGTCAGATGTATGGATGAATTACCCAAAGCATGTAGTGCAAGGGCCTGCCTGTATACTTTCAAATGGTACTGTTGAAAGTTTTTGTATCCTATTATTATCTTGATAGGTAATAGCAGAATGTCCAAATGTGCTCAAATGTGTACAGTGCGCATTTATTTCTTTGTATTATGACACTTCTTACCTGTCCAGTGGGCTTCCAATAGTGTAACTAAGGAGGGGCTGTTCCAAGTAATACCCTGTATTTAGGCATTCATCTCTCAATGAAGTGGAGAGGGTAACCTGTCCAAGATCCCCCCCCCCTATAATGTTAGAAATGGCCCATGAGAGGGGGGGGGGATATGATAGGTTTACCTTATACTTTGGTGTTGTAAAATTCCCCTTAATAAATGTTATCTGGATGTTGGCCAAGAATGTTTGTGTCTAATCTGCTTGCCATGTTTATTTGCAAAAATACTAATTTTTTTGTTTTCCTCAACAGTTTCCTTCCATGCCACAGGAATGGCAGATTGTGGCCTCCCACTTTGCCCAGCGGTGGGACTTTCCTAACTGCGGAGGGGCAATTGATGGGAAACACGTCCACATCGTCCCACCACCCAACTCGGGGTCGTACTATTATAATTACAAGGGGTTCAATAGTATTGTGATGTTGGCGGTGGTGTCGGCTAATTACGACTTCTTGTATGTGGACGTGGGGAAGAATGGCCGGATGTCCGATGGTGGAGTCATTGTCCAGACGGAGTTTTACAGGCATCTCCAGAATGGCAGCTTGGACTTGCCACCTCCAGAAGAGAATGTGGAAGGACTCCCATTCGTCTTCGTTGCGGATGAAGCATTTGCGCTGGAGGACCATCTTATGCGGCCATTCCCGATGAGGACCCTCACCCCGGAACAGAGGGTTTTTAATTACCGGCTGGCCAGAGCCAGAAGAGTGGTGGAGAACACATTTGGAATCATGGCCAGCCAGTTCCGCCTATTTCTGACACCCATCCATATGGCGGAGTATAAACTTAATCATATAATCCTGGCGTGCTGTGTTCTACTTAACTTTTTACGCCAACATTCTGCCAACTATGCTGGCTCAGTTGGGCCTGAGGCCGGAATTCTACATAAAAACAACACTGACGGCGCTTGAAAGTAGCCGTCCTGGCTTGCCCTCCCTGAGTGCCCGTGATGTCCGGTTAAGATACCTTGAGTTCTTTGCGGGTAGGGGGGCCATCAATATGCCAGACAATTTGTGAAGCCTTTACCAAATAAAAAAAAGCTAATCTTTGGTGACATTTACTGCTTGTGTTTGTTTTAGCTGACCCTGACAGCAATGTGGGGAGTCCTGAAAATGGCGTGATTGTGTAACCTTATACAAAGCACTGTTGGGTGTTATTTACTAAAGGCGTAGACACTTTGCACTACAAGTGCACTTGAAACTGCACTGAAACTGCACTTGTAGTGCAAAGAGGATTTGCCCTTAGGAAATAACCCCCATTTTCACAGAAAACAGCAATTACATCACCACAAAAGTGTTGTAGCGTTGACACGATAATCCACACATTCTTGATTAACAATCTTTTTAATACCTGCACAATCATATGTGCATTTAGAAAAGGTTTTTAAAACAAACCAACATGTTTGTTGTATAACAATTTTTGGGGTGGCATTATCAAAAATAGAAAAGTCCATTTAAGATAAAACAGGGATGGGTAAAACCAAAAAGAAAGACAAAAATCTTGAACTTACAAAGTTCACATATGGTAAAACTTGAAGGCAATATCAGACATGAGTATTTAGGAACTGTGTTTGATATTGTGTTCAGATGGGGTGGAGTCACGCCTTGAAAATCCAAATTTGGAAGATGCACATCAATTTACGAATGTCAACATGTGCTAGCTGCCATCACGGGGGATCAAGGGACGTGTTCTGGGGCAGCAACCCCTTCCTCACAACTACTTTATTATTGAGGAAGGTGTTGCACCCCCAAAACGCGTCCATTGATCTCCCGTGATGGCAGATAGCACATGTTGGCACACTGTGTGCATTCTCCAAATTTGGCTTTTCTAAACATCGCTAAAACATTTTTAAGATTGTAGCGTACAAAAAACAAAGTGATTTTGCGGGGTTTTAAATTCGCCCCAAAACATCAATGATGTTATTATTTTTTTGAATAACATCATTGATTTTTTTCTTGAGGTTTTCCAATTCTAAATTACACCTCATGATCTCCCCGATCAGGATCTGGGCACTTTCTGATGTGAAAGGATCTGGATCCACAACATCACAATCACCTAAAAAGAGAGAAACCAAACAAAAACAGGTATCAAAAATCTGCCGGCATCCATCTCTTACCTGAGCCAGTGGTCGCAGACACTCACCTGTTGTGGTGTCAATTTCCACCACATCTTCTTCCTCCTCCTGCTCTTCTTGGGTTGGGGGTATTTCCCCTTCTTCCCGAGGTGGGGGGTCTCTGGTCTCCTCGGATGAGGGGTGTCCTCCGAGTCTTTTCTCCCCTATGTAAAACAAAAATGGTATAATTAGCACACAGATATTTGATGGCCGAAATATAAAGATGAAACATTGCTTGGAAGTGGGGTACAATTGTCTATTTGGGCAGAGTTCCAAGATGTAGCATTTTTATTGTCCGTTGTCAAGCTTCAATACTTTACCTGTTTTGTACAAGCTTCACAGATGGAGACCCGCCTATAGTATACACTGGAGCACCTGTGTGGGCCCCCTAATAAAAAGGGTGTTCTTGTGTCCCACACTAGTGCTCCAGCGTCCAGATGTGAAAACAGCTGCTGAGTGTCCTCTCCTTACACAGAATCTAGCTTGTATTTCATTCTAGTAACAAACCCATCTACACAACCAAATATTTTTCATGCAAGTAGGCCCTAAAAAATGTTGGCAAATGCATATGGCCTAAACAATGGTGTTTTATAGGCCGAAAGAAAAATGTTTGATACGAACAAATAATGGGCCCATGAACATTAAATTTGCCATTTTAAACTGTACAACACTTAAGAAAAGCATATGGAGCAACACGAACGTAATAAAGACAAAAAGAATAGGAACACAGCACAACCACTTACTTTTTTGCAGCACTCTTCGGATCTTTCTGTACTGCTCGGCCTCTCTTAATTTCAGGTCCGACCACCGCTTCCTGAGCTGATCTTTCGATCGACGTACCCCGAAATTCCGGTGCAGACTCTTGACCACTTTCGCTATTATTTTGGCCTTTCTGATATTGGGGTTGGGGTAAGGTCCATACTTTCCATCATAGTCGGCCTTCTTCAGGATGTCCACCATCTCCAACATCTCCCCAAAGGACATATTTGTGGCCTTAAATCGTCTCCCTCTGGATCGGGACGTTTCTGGATCCGGGCTTTCCTCCTCCTCGTTGCTATAATTAGCACGCACCTGCTCTGCCTCCGCCATGTGCTCTTCACCCACTGCGCCGAACGAAAAGGGGTGGGGAATAGACTAGAAAGAACGTCAGGGGCGGGCGGAGTTACACGCATGCGCAGTGTGTATAAAGCGTAACACGCGTGCGTATTACGTACGGTCTGTGAGCGGAGGAAGGAGCATTGGAGGCGCCGATCGTAATAACGAAGGTAAGAGACAAACTTGGGCCTATACTGTTTCTAGGTTGAGGCCTATATTGTATTACAAGATTAGGAGAGTTTTGCCTGACATTAGGGTTTGTCTTGTGTTGTGTCTTGCAGTTAAAATGGATATCTTGAATGATACAGACTTCATGGCAATCTTCATTGACATGTTCAGGGAGCTGCCTTGTCTGTGGGAGATCAACCACCCACATTATAGGAACCAAACAAAGAGGAAGGCAGCGCTGGATCAATTGTTGGACATTGTGAAGCAGGTGATCCCCACGGCAGACATCACATATTTGAAGATCCTAATTGGTGGCCTGAGGAGCACATATGTAAGGGAGCGCCAGAAAGTCCAGGATTCCCAGAGATCCGGAGCATCAGATGACATCTATGTCCCCAGGATGTGGTACTATGACAGGCTGCATTTTCTGGCAGGCCAGACTGAACCCAGGCCATCACTCTCCAGTCTTCCTTCCACGCTTCCTTCCCCCCCAGCTGAGGCTTCTGATGCCCAACCTGGGCCTTCCAGGCAACAACATGTGGAGGAGCCCAGATTGAGCCAGGTATAGCATTCCTCTAAATATTTCAGGTTGTCCAATCAATGATGTTAACTAGATGTTAGTTTGGAGTACTAATTTATGATTGTGATTGATCATGCAAAATATTAAACCATGTCCCTTTTTCATACACAGGGAAGTCTCAGCCAGGAGGTGGCCGGGCCGAGTAGGCTGCCTGATATCCCTCCCCTACACCTGCAAAGAGAAAGTGGCAGGAGGAGGAGTACCCTAGAGGAGGCTACCATAGGCCTCTTTTGGAAGGCTACAGAGGCCCTGGGAGCACCACACACTGTGGAGGAGAACTTTGCTGGCATAATTGCCTGTAAAATGCAGCGGATGGAGGAGGGCCAACAACTCATGTGTGAGTCATTAATTTTGGAGGCTCTCAATAAGGGGTTGAGGGCCCAAATAACATCTGATACCCACCTTTGTGACCTCACACATGGTCCTCCTCCTCCTCCAGGTCCTCCTCCTCCTCCTCCTTCTCCTCCAGGTCCTACTAGTCCTCCTCCTCCTCCAGGTCCTACTCCTCCTCCTGCCACATCTCCAACAGCAGAGCCACAGCCAGGAAGGAAGCGTGGAAGGAAGACCAGAAAATGATGGCCATGGGTTCAGTCTGGTCGGCCAAAAGATGCAGCCTCTTGTGGTACCACAGCCTGGGGACACAGATGTAATCTGCTGCTTTCTGGATCTCTGGGACTTCTGGACCAGACTGCACTCCCTTACATATGGACTCCTCAGGCCACCAATTTTGATGTTCAAGAATTGATGTCTGCCCTGGGGGTCCAAGGCTTCACTAATTTCTCCTGTTTATCCAGCGTTGCCTCCCTCTTTGTTTGGTTCTGAGCCCTTAATAAAGGATTTTTGGTTTCAATTATACTTTCCTATGAGTGTTTTCCTTCTAAAAGGACAGTTTGTTCGTGAGGATTCAGGTACATTTCAAAAATACAATGTGAAATTAACAATGGGAAACCCCCCCATTTCTTTATATTTGTCATACACGATCCATCTATGTTTGCTATATATCCTTAGTTAGCATCTGTATATGTATACCTCGCACATGTTCTTAGGTTTCCTGCTATCCATTGCTGTGATACTGTGCAATATTTTGCTATGTTTGATCCCCCATGTAGTAATTTATACTCATAGTTCCCAATATGATTTAGTTCCCTCTTACCCTTTAAGAAATTAACTTGACTTGGTGTAGGTTTATTGTCTATTCCTCATCCTAGTCCTTTGTTTAATATCCTCATACCTTTTCATAATAAACCCCTCCTCTTTCCTCATCCTCCCCCCTTTCTACTTCTTTATGCTTATAGGAATACAAACAATATAGGAATACAAATAATTGTGATCGGGTATATTTTACCCCATCTCGTTGGTATACAATTCCCCATATGCATATGCTTTTTTTTTTTTTTTTTTTTTATTGTTGTGACATATCCCCCCCTCCCCCCGCCCTTCTCTGGGGCGTGGGTGGCTAGAGCGGCTGCCCGGCACGGAAAGCCGCCACAGGATTTCTCTTCCTTGGGCGGCATTTAGGGAGGTACTTGGGCGTTCTTCCATCCCACGCCCACTGCCTCCATGTTACCACTCCGGCGAGCATGCGCAGCTCGCCGGGGTGGCACTTCCGTGCCGGTGGGGCGGGTGTGCGTGACGCCGCTCCAAACGCCGTGACGCTCGCGCATGCGCGGTTGGGGCGGCGCCGCGCATCCTCGCCTCGGGAGGTCAACATAGCACGTCTCTGCCTACGCTTTCCATCACACAGCTGTGTCTTATTTTGACACTAGCTGATTGGAACTTTTACTCTATTTAAACCTGCCTCATTCACTCCCTACCAAGGCGCTATACACGCCGGACGTTGGGTTATGAGGCTGTCTTCATGTACTTTTGCTCCCATCTAAGGTATGATTTTTCAGTCATTTCTCCTTACTCCTTTTATACCCCAGCACTTAATTTTTAAGTATAGTTATTTCTTCCCCCCTCAGCCTTATATTTACACCTTATTACCTCTGGGCTTGCTTTTACTTTAGTCCCTATGGGCTATTGGGAGCATGCCTACATGGACTTTACAACAATACATTTGTCTTTTACACACTTCATACATACTATTGTGTTATATATTGTATACTACTCTAGCTGCTACTTAATACATAGTATGAAATTTTTCAATACTCATACATACTATATACTTACTCTGAGGTATGCAACTGTACATCTATCTTTACTCTGCAATATGTTAACCCTTGAGTTAACATCCATATATGTATACGTATGTACTCTGCTACTTCAACATAACATTAGCTGGACCTTTTTTGTTGGTCCCCTATTTGATGCCCTTTAGTCATTATATATATTTTTTTTTTTGTCCGCATATATATTATCCTTAATATCCTCTTTATTACCTATCTCGTTCTTATTAGTTCACTCATTCATACACTCACCTACTATCCTCTTACTCACCTACAATGGACTCTTTCTCAAGGCCCCCTTTATATTTTCCTATTTTTCTAGAGACGTCTTCCTGTGACCTCAGCACGCCGCTCTGGCTTGCGTGCGCCCGGGTCGGGCGGAACGGGAGTATTGTCACACCTCTCCATGGTGACTGCAGCCCACCAACCTGCATTCCTCACCATCTAAGTATCAACATCTATACTAGCCACACCATTACTGTTTACCGTCACACCCTGCCCTTTTTCCGTGGCTCTTCTTTGCTTTTATAAGGAATTTTTTTCACAAGCAAATAATCATATATTTTCAGGTAGGTGATCAATTGATCATCCCAACCTCTCACTAAATACCTATTTAAAGTCTTACCAACACTTGACCCCCCCTCCTTTTCATTTCTTTTCAATTAGTTCAGATGAACCCTTCTCTCTCAACCATGCCCCTGAAGAAGGATCTTACAAATATTAAGCACCCCGAAACGCGTCGGGCTTGAGAAGAGCTTTTCATCATGACTTATTATGTGTTGCTCATCATGGTTACTGTATAGTTTTACTATGTTACCTCAGATATCTATTGCTTGTTTTTAACAATTGTACTTGTTTCAATACGAATAAAATTATATGTTTCTTATTATATATAAACGTTTATCGAGTTTTATAAATTTCTTCTGCCCATGCAAGTGCCGGAAAAGTCCACTTAGGGGAACCTTTTTGTTTTGTGTCTATGTGAAATTAACAAGGGACACCAACAGCAAACAATCTCCTTCAGATTAAATAATACAAGATAATAATGGTGTTGTGGTAACTTGACACACAAAACACACACAAAAATGTTCTGGAGTAAAACTAAAAATAAAATAACACAAATATCAGCCTTTGAAAAAATACAAACCTAAAATAAAAAATAAATCTGCCTTTAAAAAAAATAAAAAAAGTAGCGCATGCGCGGGACTTCCGGAGCGACACGCTGACCGAGAGCTCCGCACCGCTCCGGCCCTCCAGAGCTCAGCATAAGCGCTATACTCAGCGGATCTCAGCAAGAGGACCAGGTATCTGACCCTCTTACATCTGGGCACCAGCCTAAATGTCCGGATCCCAGCAGAAGAAAGACGTTAATAGGCAATTGAACTTTGGCCTAGCTCCCCCGGGACCTTCCAAGATGGCGGCCGCAACTGCTCCATGTGGAGACACTGCAAACATACAAGGCCCGGTATTTCCTCCAGCGCTTTCCACACCATCCACGGCG